>NW_025876495.1:0-3133 GCF_002878395.1 Capsicum annuum
TTTTTTTTTTTCTTTTTTACTATTTGGAATAAGGTTAAAAGTTGTTGTATGTTGCTTACCCCTAGAGCAACCCCTCTTATTACGTAAGCCAATTTTTTTTTTCTTTTGAAACAAGAAACATCCCTCGGAGCTTTAATTTTTTTTAATTTTCTCGATAACTCGAACCCGCAACATTTAAGCTGTAGGTGTAGGATACCGATCATCTCAGCAACCCCTTTTATTACATAAGCAACTTTTTTTTAAGAAAAGTTCGTTGAAGTTTCTACCTTTTTATTTTGATGGAAGGTGACATTCTTCCTCTCTCAAGAATTTTTAAAAATGAAAAAAAAAATACACAAAAAGATCAAAGGGATAAAAAAAATGTATACAATACTTTTAATTTTCTTATATGATATAATTTTCCAATGAAAATGATTCAGATGAACTCATGCCTCGGTAGTTCCGCACTAATGGAGTAGATTAAATCATGAGTTGACCCTATATATTTAAAAAGCACTTACTTTATAAAGCTTTACTTAATTAATTAATGTCTATTGTGATCCGATCCTTCTCTGGATCCCACATAACGTGCACGCTATGCTTTTTAATGGCTGATTTGTTCTTTTTTCTTTTTGATTTAATTAAGGGTTGTTGTGATTGGAGGAAAGGAGCTTGATTTACATGTTTTATATGTTGAAGTGATATAAAAGGATGGCTTTTCCAAGGTAAGAATGTTTCTCCTTTTTATTTTTCTTCTTCTTCTTATTTGATTCATATATGATATATCTTGTTATTTATTTCTTGTATTTAAAAAATGAAATTAAGAAGATGTACAAATATTATTTTGTTGTATAGGTTGTAGCAGAGAAGAAATGAAAAGAAGTGAGTTTGGTATTCAAGTTTTCTCCAACCACAACAAGTGCTTCATATGCGTTGAGGAAACATTATTTCACTTTGCTTCATCACTTTGAACAATTTTACTTTTTTAGGAAAGACAGGTCTATCAAAACTATAGGTGAAAGACAAGGAAGGTACCAAAAGGAACTGAAGGAGTATAAGAAAAAATGACGACCACATCAGCTTCCTACTAAAGGTGACCGACTGGCAGAAGAAAAAGAGAAGGAGATATAGTTCATTTAGCATGACAATTGTAATGTAGTTCCAATTCTGCAGCTCTTTCTGTGGATCAAAACGTTGTTATAGATTTTATCCAAAAGTGTAGTTTCTCAAAACGTCCGTTTTGGCCTAGACTAATTCTCATGATTATAAGATGGTCTTGCTCATCAAACTACTAGTTTTTAGACCCGTGCATTGCACGAGTTATCCAATGTTAGTTGTATCGTGCAAAATATCATAAACTGCTTGTTGAACTTCTTAAGTTTTTTTCCCTAACATCATGATGATTGAAAGTAGTAGTAATCATTTAGCATCAGAGATCAGCATGTAAATGTTTCATTCTATTGTATTTCCAAAAGTGCAGCTCTTTTTGTGGATCAAAATATTGTTATAGCTTATGCAAGATAGTTCGACAGTGTAGTTTCTCAAACTTTTGTTTCATGCTTCAGGCTGGTCATCACTTCCTAAATTCCACCATACTTCTATAAAAGGTAGCAATATTTTTGTTTACCCCTCCTAATTAGCACCCACCTTTTTTGTCTCCCTTGGTGAGCTGAACTTACAATGGTAAGGTTGAAGATGAGGGGTGCTTACTACACGAACAATTCCCTATCGTTTAGGAAAAAATAATCTATTTTTGGGTCGAGCCTTGTCACAGTTGATCCTCCCTTCGCCCACTAGGGTTATCACATATTCTCTATAAATTCCATCATTGCGGCTGCGGTAATGCTAAGTTAGGAGTTACCACTAAGCTAAACATTTTCAATTTTCACCACAACGATCTTCCCGAGTGTCCTCTTTCGCTGTTCACATCAAGGAGTAACTAGAGGAGTTACTTTATGCCACATGTTATTTGTTATAATATCAAGGTATTTGTAAAAGATGTTTCAAATTATTATTTTTTCCTCAAGTTTTGACACATTTATTCAAATTTATTTAACATAAGTAACTGAAAGTGTTACTTGACTAAATTACACCTCCTCTCTTCTTAATTTACCTTTTATTTCTTGTAAGCGTTTTAGAAACAGAAAAAAAAGTCTTCTTTGTCCCTATCCACTCAGAAAAAAGTTATATTTAGCCCTCGTCATATTTTTGTCAACAACATTAACATTAACTTTGTAATCCAACTTTGACCACATATTTGCGCTTAATTTGTTAATTGCACTGTCCCATCCCTTATTATCCCGGGTGGATGTATTTTTCTCCCAATTAAAATATGATCCTCATTTAATTATTCTATCCCAATACAAAAATTGGCAAATTTGGTGAAGAAAATGATGTTAAAATGGTGTTGAAATAGTGCTAAAAGGGTGTTTAACTTGTGCTTAAATTTTGCTGAAAATTGTACAGAAATAGTGCTGAAACTTACTTAAGGTGCGACCCATCAAACCTTGAATAAACGTGGAATGCTTCGTGCACATAATTGTTCATTTTACATAACTCAATGGTTGCTCACATTGGCTGTTCTAATATTCTCTTATGTATTTAGGATCAATGAATTTACCATCAACACCAACAAGCTCCATAATCTTCTTCTGGATTATCCAGACAAACTTGCAACTCAGTTGTACCTTCCAATTCAGGTTGGAGGAACAAGAAGAGGAAGAGGAAATTTTTTCTGTTTACTCCGATAGATATATTTAAATTTAGGCATAAAGTTCCTTCCAATGATAACTTTCCAGGTTAGTAAAGTTTTATGTGTTAATTTCTTTTGTACTAAGTATATATATTCTTTTCCGCATCAATGTTTTTTTTTGTTCCGGTATGTGATAACATATGTATGTGATTGCATTTGTGAGTTATTGCTAGGCTAGAGAAATTCAATTTTCATCTTGATAGATCATCCTAGATCTAGTCTATCTCTGTTCTTATCGAGGAGCAACTACATGAGATACTTTTTACCACGTGTGATATAGCATGAGGTCAAAATATTTTTTTAAAGATATGTCCACTTATAACTCCTTAAGTTTTGACACATCTATTAATATAGCATTTACTAATGGTAATCGAAAGTGTTATTTGACCAAATTGCACTTTA
>NW_025876496.1:0-2741 GCF_002878395.1 Capsicum annuum
GACTTTACTTTATGTTCAGGACCCTCCTGAAAAATAGGAGTTTACTTTATGTTTAGGACCCTCCTGAAAAATGAAATTTTATTTTATGTTCAGGACCCTCCTGAAAAATGGGAGTTTACTTTCTGTTCAGGACCCTCTTGAAAAATGGGATTTTACTTTCTGTTCAGGACCCTCCTGAAAAATGGGATTTACTTTCTGTTCGGGACCCTTCTAAAAATGATATATTACTTTCTATTCAGGATCCTTTTGAAAAATGAGATTTTACTTTCTGTTCGGGTTCCTCCTGAAAAATGGGACCACGCTTTCAAAAATGAATTACTGCCTTATGATAATCCTTGTGTGGGAAATTTGAGCAATATTTGTAAGGAGACGCACTTCCTTATTTGGTAAATCCAACAATATTTGTGAGGAAACACACTTTCTTATTTGGTAATTCAAGCGGTATTTGTAAGGAGATGCACTTCCTTGTGTGAGAAATTCAAGCAAACATTTGTAAGGAGATGCACTTCCTTGTTTGATAATTCAAGCAACATTTGTAAGGAGACGCACTTCCTTGTTTGGTAATTCGATTGGCACTCGTAAGGAGACGCACTTCCTTGTTCGGGTAATTCCAACAACATTTGTAAGGAGACTCACTTTCTTATTTGGCTAATTCCAACAACATTTATAAGGGGACGCACTTCCTTGTTTTGACAATTCAAGCAAAATTTGTTAGGAGATGCACTTCCTTATTTTGGTAATTCAAGCGGTGTTGGTAAGGAGATACACTTCCTTGCTTGGTTAATTCAAGCAACATTTGTAAGGAGACACACTTCCTTGTTTGGACAATTCAAGCAATATTGTAAGGAGATACACTTCCTTTATTTGGTTAATTCAAGAAACATTTGTGAGGAGACGCACTTCCTTATTTGAGTAGTTTAAGATACATTTGTTAAGAGACGTACTTCCTTATTTGGTAATTCGATCGACATTTGTAAGGAGACGCACTTCCTTGATTGGTTAATTCAAGCAAAATTTTTTAGGAGACGCACTTCCTTATTTTGGTAATTCAAGCGGTGTTGGTAAGGAGATGCACTTCCTTGTTAGGTTAATTCAAGCAACATTTGTAAGGAAATGCACTTCCTTGTTTAGGCAATTCGAGCAACATTTGTAAGGAGAAGCACTTTCCTGTTTGGTTAATTGATGAAAACATTTCTAAGGAGATGCACTTCCTTGTTCGGTTAATTCAAGAAACATTTGTAAGGAGATGCACTTCCTTGTTTAGGCAATTCGAGCAACATTTGTAAGGAGAAGCACTTTCTTGTTTGGTTAATTCATGAAAACACTTCTAAGGAGATGCACTTCCTTGTTTGGTTAATTCAAGAAGCATTTGTGAGGAGACGCACTTTCTTGTTTGAGTAATTCAAGCAGCATTGGTAAGGAGATGCACTTCCTTGTTTTGATAATTCAAGCAATATTGGTAAGGAGATCCACTTCCTTGATTGGGTATTTCGAATTTTGATTTTTAGGTGATGCACTTTCTTGTTTTGATAATTTAAGCAACATTGGTAAGGAGATGCACTTCCTTGATTGGGTATTTCGAATTTTGATTTTTAGGTGATGCACTTCCTAACTTGAGTCTGGATTTCTAGAAAATGCACTTTCTAGTCAAGTTATTGCACTTAATCCTTAGGAGACGCACTTCCTTGCTAGTTTTCATTTGTCAGGTGATACACTTTTAACTTAAACTTGTATCTCTAGAAGACACTCTTTCTAGTTAGAATCCCTCACTTTAATTCTTAGGAGACGCACTTCTTAGTCTTGCTTATTCAATTGTACTCTCAAGAGATGCATTTCTTGGTCAGAGTCTTGATTAATTATTGCAACATGCAAGTAGGTATGATGTGACTTTTCCAAAAGTCTTCTGGTGATAAACTGGGGCAAAAATTCAATTTCTGTTTTTCAAACTTTATTTCTGTTTTTCAAACTTTACTTTTCTGGCAAATAAAACCTCTTTATAATAATATTTGTTTGGGATAATTTTCTTTTTAGTTTTGATGTGATTTCAGGAGCCTGCCCGAAGCACAGGGCGAATAAACGGAAAACCAAGCAACAAGGTGAAGAAATTGAAAGTTAAACAGATTGAAAAATAGCAAGTCAGGAGCCCGCCTGCAGAACAGGGTGAAGAAGTTGAAAGCATAGCAACAAGTTGATGAAATAGCAAGTCAGGAACCCGCCTGGAGAAAAGGGAAAAGAAATGAAAAGTCAAGCAACAAAGTGAAGAAGTTGAAAGTCAAGCAACAAGGTGAAGAAGTTGAAAACAAAGCAACAAGTTGAAAGCTAGCAGATTGAAAAATATCAAGTCAGGAGCCCCCCTGAAGAATAGGGTGAGGAAATTGAAATTTAAGCAACGAGGTGAAACAATTCAAAGCCAAATAACAAGTTGATGAAATTGAAAATCAGGAGCCCGCCTGAAGAACAGGGTAATGAAACTCAAGTCAAAGGTCCAGAAGAAGCTGCATATATAGAATTTTGTAATTTCATTTATATTTTTAACTTGTAATTTTTATTTTTGATGTAATAACAGAGCCACGGACTGGAACCTCGACAGAACCTCACTCGACTCTCCAACTCGACATAGTCCTTCTCTTTCCAATCCTTTGAAATACCCGTGACTTGATTCTCTCATAACTTGGGTAGGTAGGATGTCTTAAGTCAAGACCCGGTTGTCCTTCTTCCTTCTGTTTCTTTCTTTGAATAAT
>NW_025876497.1:0-1906 GCF_002878395.1 Capsicum annuum
GCCTTCAGAAAGTATTATGCTAAAGTGAATCTCGATTTTTACAGTACTGCACTGGTAAACCCATCATTAAGTTAAAAGTGGATGTCCACTAGTCAGACAGCTATGTGATCAGAAAGAGAGGTCACTGTAGGAATATCAAGTGTCCTGTGTTTGATACCTATAAACGTGATCAACCATCAATTGTCAAATTATCAAAGCATCTTCTCTTCTCTTATTTCACCTGACCTCTCTTAGGAATAACATAAACTGATCTTGAACACCTATTTGGAGCTAGAGCTATAATTCAACTGTTTAAAGGTACAGCGTAGCTAAATAAGCAGAACATACCCCCTTAACTGAATTCAAAAACTTGGCTGGCACAAAAAACTTTAGTCTGGGTTTCTAGCGGCCTAAACATTCTTGTGCACCATAGAACAAAACGTTGTCCCTCACATCACAGGTGAACGCGTGAAAAATTAAGATTAACATTTAGAATGCAAGAGAGAAAGAGGGAGAAGAGCCTGGACTAGTGCTGAAACCAGAACCTAAAGACAATCACTCTTGGAAAAGAAAAGAAGCATAGAAACCAACATAGGTAGCATCAAAATATACGAGAGCTTTGGAAATCACAATCAACCAACATTAGAAAACTGCACAGAGACAATGATACACTTGAAAACAAGATTTCCAGGTAAATAACTGATGAAATGACAAAGTTTCACCAGTAACAATGGCGTAAAGTTATCACAAACAAGACCTCAAATAGCAACAAGATACTTGGGAGAAAAAACAACTAAAAACAGATAATCGCAGGCAAAGAACAAAAAATGTAAATACCTTCTGAGGTTTTGAAGTCATGGACAAATCTTCAGCCTGCAGCGACCGTAGGAAGGCCAAAAGAGAATAGACAACAGGAGACAAAAGGAGAACCGCGATGCCAAATTTAAACTACAGAAGGTCGTTCACTAAATTTTGTTAGAAAATGGAAAATACAACCATATGGAGTACATTTTAGCTGCACTGTACTCCAAATATACTAAACTGAACTTTAAAAGTACTAACGCATTTCTTACCTGTTGGTGTGTAGCATTCAAAAGTTTTATTGTCTTTGGTCGGAAGATAGCCAAAACGATAGTTTCAAGAATGAAGATTAAACTGAAAAGAAGCCATGCTCGCTCTGGAGTTCCTGCTACATGATGCAACATTACTCTACAACGTTGGAGCCACTTTCCTAATCCTTGGAGTCTAAGTTCTTCCGAGAATGAAATATGATTAGGAAACACATCTTCAACATCATTTGAATCAGTGACAGGAGGGATACTGTCGCGATGTTCTCGATCAGCGTCCAAACTACTTCTCTGCAACAAGGCTAGAATCATTGGGTCCAATCCATTCTCCTTCAGAATCACTGCAAAATTAGGATCAAGCCCTTTATCTTGCAATAAACTAGCTAATTCACGATCGGTGTGTCTTCCTTTCCGCTTTAACATAGATGTAATCCTGGGATCACTCAACTTTACTTGAAATGCAAGTGCCAAATTCAAGTCCAGCAACTGTTGATTTGCAGAAGTGGATGTACTAGAATCACCACCTTGGCTTTCAAGGCCACTGCTAGAACAAACAACCAATGAACTATTATGCTCTAAATTTCTGTCAACATATGATGATCCTACTTCAGGCTCTTGAACAACTGAACGACAGGAACTACTACGTAGAGCTAGACTTGGTCTTCCACTGTCTATACTCTTATCACTATTAATCCCCTCAATGTTATTCCAGGTACTGCCATCACCAGTGCAAGGCACAGTTGCATTACCAAGATGACCAGCATCACTACTACTGCATTTGACACTTGAGCCACAGCCCTCAGAGGAGGTTGCAGAGCTATTTTGGTCTTTTCTACGGAAACCTTCTCTAAGGCGGATAA
>NW_025876498.1:0-1730 GCF_002878395.1 Capsicum annuum
AAGATTAAGAATGTTATTACCTGATGACCAAAACTATGGCTTTTGTGTTCTTATCTCAATTCTCAGCAACAACAAACCGTACAACTTTCGATGAACTCAGTATGAGTGCGGCAAGTGCAGCAGGGCTTGATGGATATTCTGGTATGTTTTTCCATAGTTGCTAGGATATTATTCAAAATGATATTAAGAACTATGTTCAGGATTTCTTTGGGGGAAAGAACTTGTCTAAGTTTTATTTACATACTTGCCTGATTCTTATTCCTAAAATAGATTCTCCATCTAATTTTTCTGAACTTACACCTATTAGTTTGAGTAATTTCACTTGTAAAATTATTCCCAAAATTCTTACTGATAGGCTTAATCCCCTGTTGGATAGGATAATCTCTGATAATCAAAGTGGTTTTGTTAAAGGTAGATTAATTACTGATAATATTTTACTTACTCAAGAGATTGCTCAGAGTATTAAGCAATACAATAAAGGCGGCAATCTAATAATGAAGCTTGATATGGCCAAGGCATATGATAAAATGTCATGGACTTTTTTAATGAGTGTTATGAAGAGGTTCGGTTTTTCTGGTATTTGGCTGGATATGATTTGGAGGATTATTGCCAATGCAGGTATTCCATTCTCATTAATGGAACTAGGGTGGGGTTTTTTAGATCCACCCATGGCCTTAAACAAGGTGATCACCTCTCTCCTTCTCTCTTCATTATTGGCTCTGAGCTTTTATCTACAATGTTGAACAATCTAAACTCCGATGAGAATTTTACTCCTTTCAGCATGAATCACAATGGACGTATCATTAATCATCTAGCTTACGCTGATGATATAGGGATTTTTAGCGGGGGTAACAACAAGACGATCAAACTCATTAAGCATCAAATTAGGAGGTACGAAAAAGCCTCTGGTCAAAAAGTGAATAATGATGAGCTTTTTCGTAACCGCTCCAAATACTTCTCCTTATAGGATTAACAGAATAAGAAGAATGACTGGTTATATGGATAAAAAATGTCCTTTCAATTATTTGGGTTCTCCAATATATAGTGGAAAGAAAAATCTCAGCTATTTTGATAGTATGCTTGCAAAAATTGTTAATAGGCTAAATGGATGGCAAAGTAGCAAGCTTTCTGATAGTGGAAAAATTACACTTATTAAGCATGTCCTGGAATCCAGACATATTTATACTCTCTCTGCCCTCAACCCGCCTAAGGGTACCATCTGCCTTATCGAGATGCATTTTGCTAATTTTCTTTGGGCAACTAGTGATGGTAGAAATAAGTATCATTGGAGTAAGTGGTAAAATCTATGTTTCCCGAAAGATGAAGGGGGCGTTGGAATAAGAAGCATGCATGATATCTCCAATTCATTGATACTTAAAAGATGGTGGAGGTTCAGGACCCAACAATCTCTTTGGGCTGATTTTTTAATGAAGAAATATTGCAAGAGATCACATCCAGTGAGTAAAGTTCCTCGGTCAGCTGACTCACACAATTGGAAAAGCTTGATGAAGATCAAAGCGCAAGCAGAACCTCACATTATATGGAAAGTTCAAGAAGGAAATTCCAGCTTTTGGTGGGACAACTGGACTGGTTTAGGTGCCTTCACCAAGCTGTGCCAGGGCCCAGGTAAGTCTCCTAAAATTCTTATCAACTCTTTTATTGAGAATGGTACCTGGAACTTTGAAAAGTTAAGTACGGTTATTCCTAATTACATTGTGAACCTGATTTCT
>NW_025876499.1:0-2078 GCF_002878395.1 Capsicum annuum
GGACATTCCTGAAAAGTGGAACTTTAATTTTGCTCAGGACCCTCCTAAAAATGGGATTTTACATTCTGTTCAGGACCCTCCTAAAAAATGGGAATTTAGTTTCAGTTCAAGACTCTCCTGAAAAATAGGATTTTAGTTTCTTTTCAGGACCGTCTTGAAAAATGAGATTTTACTTTCAGTTTAGGACCCTTCTGAAAAATCAGACTTTACTTTCTTTTAGGACCCTCCTAAAAAATTGGACTTTGCTTTTTGTTCAGGACCCTCCCAAAAAATAGGATTTTACTTTTTGTTCAGGACCCTCCTGAAAGATGGGACTTTACATTCTGTTCAGGACCCTCCTGAAAAATGGGATTTTACTTTCTGTTCAGGACCCTCTTGAAAAATGGAATTTTACTTTCCATTCATGACCCTTCTTAAAAATGAGATTCTACTTTTGTTCAGGACCCTCCGAAAAAATGGGATTTTACATTCAGTTCAAGACCCTCCTGAAAAATGAGATTTTACTTTTGTTAAGGACACTCCTAAAAAATGGAATTTTATTTTCTCTTCAAGACACTCCTGAAAAAAGGTATTTTACTTTTGTTCAGGACACTTCTGAAAAATGGAATTTTACTTTCTATTCTGGACACTCCTGCAAAATGGAATTTTACTTTTTGTTTCGGACCCTCCTGAAAATGGGATTTTTCTTTCTATTCAGGATCCTCCTGAAAAATAAGATTTTAGTTTCTGTCCTGGATCCTCTAGAAAAATGAGATTTTACTTTCTGTTTAGGACCATTCTAAATAAAGGAAATTTACTTTCTGTTCAGGACCCTTCTAAAAAAATGGTAATTTACTTTATGTTCAAGACCCTCTTAAAAATTGAGATTTTACTTTTTGTTATGGACTCTCCTGAAAAATGAGATTTTATTTTTTATTCTGGACCCTCCTAAAAAATAGGATTTTACTTTTGTTCAGGACCCTCCTGAAAAGTGAGATTTTACTTTCTTTTTAGGTACCTCTTGAAAAAAGGTATATGGGATTTTACTTTCTGTTCAGGACCTTCCTGAAAAGTGGAACTTTAATTTTGCTCAGGACACTCCTAAAAAATGGGATTTTACATTCTGTTCAGGACCCTCCTAAAAAATGGGAATTTAGTTTCAGTTCAGGACTCTTCTGAAAAATAGGATTTTAGTTTCTGTTCAGGACCATATTGAAAAATGGGACTTTACTTTCTGTTTAGGACCCTCCTAAAAAATTGGACTTTGCTTTTTGTTCAAGACCCTCCTGAAAAATGAGATTTTATTTTTTGTTCAGGACCCTCTTGAAAGATGGGACTTTTCATTCTGTTCAGGACCCTCCAGAAAAATGGGATTTTACTTTCTGTTCAGGACCCTCCTGAAAGATGAAACTTTACTTCCTATTCAGGACCCTCCTGATAAATATGATTCTACATTCTGTTTAGGACCCTCTTGTAAGATGGGACTTTACTTTCTGTTCAGGACCTTCTTGAAAAATGAGATTTTAATATCTGTTCACGACCCTCCTAAAAAATGGAATTTATTTACTGTTCAGGATGCTCCTGAAAAATTAGATTTTACTTTTGTTCAGTACACTCTTGAAAAATGGGATTTTACTTTTGTTCTGGACCCTCCTGAAAAATGGAATTCTATTTACTGTTTAGGACGCTTCTGAAAAATTGGATTTTTACTTTTTGTTTAGGACCCTCCTGAAAAATGGGACTTTACTTTCTGTTTAGAATCCTCCTTAAAAATGGGACTTTGCTTTTTGTTCAGGATTCCCCTGAAAAATGGGATTTAACTTTATGTTCAGGACCCTTCTGAAAGATGGGACTTTACTTTCTGTTCAGGACCCTCCTTAAAAATGGGATTTTACTTTCTGTTCAGGACCCTCCTGAAAGATGCGACTTTACTTCCAGTTCAGGACCCTCCTAATAAATGTGATTTTACATTCTATTCACGACCCTCTTGTAAGATGGGACTTTACTTTCTGTTCAGAACCTTCCTAAAAAATGGGATTTTACTATCTGTTCAGAACCCTCCTGAAAAATAGAATTCTATTTACTGTTCAGGACGCTCC
>NW_025876500.1:0-2844 GCF_002878395.1 Capsicum annuum
TCATCCAGGATCAACCAAAATGTATCAAGATTTAAAAGATATGTATTGGTGAAATGACTTGAAGAAGAGCATTGTAGAATTTGTAGCTGAATGTCCAAATTGTCAAAGAGTTAAAGTTGAGCACCAAAAACACGGAGGTTATATGCAATGCATTAATCTTCCAAGCTGGAAGTGGGACATGATCAACATGGATTTCATTATTGGTTTGCTTCGTACATCCCAGAAGTTCGATTCTATATGGGTGATTGTTGATAGGCTTACCAAATCCACACATTTCCTACCAGTTAGGACCACTTACACAACTGAAGAGTATGTGAAGCTGTACATTAAAGAGATAGTCTGATTACATGGAATGCCAATCTCTATTATATCAGATTGGGGAACCCAATTTACCGCAAACTTTTGGAAGTCTTTTCAGAGGTGTTTGGGAACATAAGTGAAGTTGAGTACAACTTTTCACCTTCAAACAGATGGACAAGAAGAACGTACCATCCAAACACTTGAAGATATGCTACGAGCTTGTGTAATAGATTTTAAGGGCAACTGGGATGATCATTTACCTCATATTGAGTTTTCCTACAATAATAGTTATCATTCAAGTATCAAAATGGTACCATATGAAGCTTTATATGGAAGGAAGTGTAGATCACCAATAGGATGGTTCGAAGTGGGTAAAACTCTTTTGTTCGGATCGAATCTTCTTTATCAAGCCATAGAGAAGGTTAAAGTAATTCAGCAATGACTGAAAACAGCCTTAAGTCGACACAAGTAATATGCGGATAGTAGAAGGAGAGGGCTAAAGTTTTCTATAAGTGATTGGGTATTTTTGAAGGTATCACCAATGAAAGGGGTAATGATATTTGGCAAGAAAGGGAAGTTGAGTCCACGTTATATAGGCTCGTATAAGATCACTCGAATGTTTGGACAAGTTGCATATGAATTAGAGCTACCCTAAGAGCTCTCATCAGTACATTCGGTATTTCATGTGTCAATGCTTCAAAAGTGCATCGAAGATCCATCACATATCACTTCTACTGAGGTGTGCAAGTTGCGGAAGATCTTACCTATGAGGAAGTGCCTATTGCTATTCTAGATCGCCAAGTTAAGAAGATGAGAAATAAAGAGATAGCATCTGTTAAAGTACGTTGGAGAAATCGTCAAAGGGACGAGATTACATGGGAAGCTGAGGAAGCAATGAAATCTAAGTACCCTCATTTGTTCAAAGATGAAAAGGAAGTTCAAGAAACGGAGTTAGAACATTAACAAGTAAGTTTTTTATATATATATACATAGTATTTATGTGAAGATGTGAATATTAATGATCGACTTGAACTTGTTTCGGTTGAATAACTACGCTAACATTTGAGGATGAATGTCCTAAAGGGGGGAAGGATGTAACACCCCGTATTCAAGTACGTGTATTGGCATATTCAAGTACGTGTATTGTTCTTATTTATATGGAATTAATTTTTTATTTATTTTATTTATACCGAAATTTGCCCGTCGATGGTTCCATACGAAGGTTATTGAATAGCCTTTCCAATGATATAAATATTTCCAAAAACGAATAGGTTTCTTATATAATCAAGCACGTTCGAAACTATAAAACGGTGGCCGGGATATTTGGGAATAGTAATGTGCAGGAAAATTTTCTGCACACAAACTACTGAGGCCAACTGAATTTTTGGGTCAACTTTAAATGATCATAACTCCCTTAATATAATGAACTGGGAGATCTGCGACCTATGAAAAGAAATATCTTTGAGTCTTATTTCCAATTGAATTGGTTTCATCCAAATCCAACATCTAAGTAAGGAGTTATACTCGTTTTACTTCAGTCTATCAAAACAGTTTTTTAGGGTCAACTTCAAACGAGCATAACTCCTTGTACAGGACGAACTGGGTGGCCTACTTTATATGAAATGAAAGCTCTTTGAATTATCCTTCCAATGATACCAATTTCACCCAAATACAATATCAGAGCAAAGATTTATGGTCGATCTACTTTAGGTTATCAAAACAGTCCATCAAAGGACAGATTTAACATTATTTAAATTTTAAAGGCATTTTGGTCATTTCCTATTATATTATGGATGGGAATATGTGTATATATACATGTATATGAGTTCAAAAACTCATTTTCATCGTCAATCATTGAGAATGAACAAACCCTAGCCAAATTTAACCTTTAAATTACTTTTGATTCAACCGTAGAAATTCCAAAGTAATCCGATAACTGCGTTTGTCATCTCGAGAGATTCGAACGACACCTATTATTTGTGCAAACAAGATTGCATAATCAAGAGGTGAATTCGAAGGTATTATATTGTTTGCCTTTATTCTTTTCCATATGTATATGTGTGATAGAGGATTATATGTATTGGTTGTTATTGTAAGGTGATGGAAATTGGGTTATGAACTATTTTGCATGGTTTGCTTGTATTGAATTGTGGAAGGTAAATATGGTAATTGAGTTATGGAAGGTGGATATGGTGATATACTATTGAATTGATGATTATTTATGTCTATGGCTCAATTTGGTGTAATGGATTGGTCGGAAGGATAAATGAATCCAAACTTGATATTGGAGGATGTTGTATAAATATGCATGGCATGTGAATGTAATTGGAGTATAAGAGGGTTAAAGTGACACCCTTTATGGTGTAATTAAGGATTACTACTTAACCACTAGTTTGGTGAATTCAAATAATTGAATTGTGACTTTGGTTGCTAAAACTAGATTGCTATATATGCTCATTGTAGATAAGTAATCCGAAAAGACGGGAAGTCCATTTGGGACTAGTATTGAAGGTTGACAGTCAGGTATGCTTTACATACCTGACT
>NW_025876501.1:0-2254 GCF_002878395.1 Capsicum annuum
CTCCTGAAAATAGGACTTTGCTTTATGTTCAGAACCCTTCTAAAAAAGGGACTGTACTTTATCTTCAGGACTCTCCTAAAAAATGGGACTTTACTTTCTGTTCAGAACCTTCCTTAAAATGGGATTTTACTTTTCGTTCAGGACCCTCTTGAAAAATGGGATTTTTCTTTATGTCCGTGACACTCCTTAAAAATGGGACTTTACTTTATGTTCAGGACCCTTCTGAAAATAGGACTTTGCTTTATGTTCAGAACCCTTCTAAAAAATAGGACTGTACTTTATCTTCAAGACTCTCCTAAAAAATGGGACTTTACTTTCTGTTAAGAACCCTCCTTAAAATGGGATTTTACTTTTCGTTCAGGACCATCTTGAAAAATGGGATTTTTCTTTATGTCCAGGACACTCCTGAAAAATGGGACTTTACTTTATGTTTAGGACACTCCTAAAAAATGGGACTTTACTTTCTGTCCAGGACACTCCTGAAAAATAGAAATTTACGCTATATTCAAGATCCTCCTGAAAAATAAAATTCTACCTTCTGTTTAGGACCCTCCTGAAAAATGGGATATCACTTTATGTTCAGGACCCTCCTAAAGAACGGGATTTTACCTTCTGTTCGGGACCCTCCTGAAAAAATAGAATTTACTCTATGCAGGACACTCCTGGAAAATGGGATTTTACTTTCTATTTAGGACACTCCTGAAAAATAGGATTTTACTTTTTTTTTAGGACCCTCCTAAAAAATGGGATTTTACTTTATATACAGGACCCTCTCGAAAAATGGGAATTGATTTTCTGTTCAGGACCCTCCTGAAAAGTGGAATTTTACGTTATGTTCAGTACCCTCCTGAAAAATGTGATTTTACTTTCTGCTCAGGACCTCTTGAAAAAAGGGACTTTAATTTTGTTTAGGACCCACCTGAAAATGGGAGTTTACTTTTGTTAAGGACCCTCCTGACAAATGGGACTTTACTTTATGTTCAGGACCTTCAAGAAAAATCGGATTTTACTTAATGTTCAGGACACTCCTGAAAAATAGGATTTCACTTTCTGTTTTGACCCTCCATTTAAATGGGATTCTACTTTTTTTCAGGACCCTCCCTAAATTGAGATTCTACTCTCTGTTCAGGACCCTCTTGAAAAATTGATTTTACTTTTTATTCAAAACCATCAAAAAAAGAGACTTTATATTTTATTCAAGACCCTCCTGAAAAATGAGACTTTGTTTTCTATTCAGGACCATCCTGAGAAATGGGACTTTATTTTCTGTTCAGGACCCTACTGGAAAATGGGAATTTACTTTCTGCTTTGGACCCTCCTAAAAAATGGGACTTTACCTTCTATTTAGGATCCTCCTGAAAAATAGGATTTAAACTTCTGTTCAGGACCCTCTAAAAAAAGGGATTTGAATTTCTGTTCAGGACCCTCCTGAAAAGTGGAATTTTACTTTCTGTTCAGTACCCTCCTAAAAAATAGGATTTTAGTTTCAGCTAAGGACCTCCTGAAAAAAAGTACTTTAATTTTGTTAAGGACCCACCTGAAAATAGGATTTTACTTTTGTTCAGGACCCTCCTGAAAAATGGGACTTTACTTTATGTTCATGACCCTCTTAAAAAATAGGATTTTACTTACTGTTCAGGACACTCTTGAAAAATAGGATTTAACTTTCTGTTCATGACCCTCCTGATAAATGGGATTTTACTTTCTTTTCAGGACCCTACTGAAAATGTGATTTTACTTTCTGTTCAGAACCCTCTTGAAAAATTGGATTTTACTTTCTATTGAAAACCCTACAAAAAATGAGACTTTATTTTCTGTTCAGGACCCTCCTGAAAAATGGGACTTTGTTTTTTCTTCAGGACCTTCTTACGAAATGGTACTATATTTTCTATTCAGGACCCTTTTAAAAAATGGGATTTTACTTTCTATTCAGGACCCTCCTGAAAAATAGGATTTTACATTCTGTTCAGGACCCTCCTGTAAAATGGGAATTTACTTTCTGTTCAGGATACTCCTTAAAAATAGGAATACATTCTTTTTAGGACATTTCTGAAAAATAAGATTTTACTTTCTGTTCAGGACCTTCCTGAAAAATGGGCTATTACTTTCTATTCAAACCCCTCTAAAAAATAGGACTTTACTTTCTTATCAGGACCCTCCTGAAAAATGGGACTTTGTTTTTTGTTCAAGATCCTCCTGAAAAATCGGATTTTGCTTTTATATTCAGCATCCTCCTTAAAAATAGGATTACTTT
>NW_025876502.1:0-2032 GCF_002878395.1 Capsicum annuum
AAAATCTTTTTGAATTTTTGAAATAAGATCCCCGAACCAACAATAGGTTGCCTACGTATCTCACTCCCGAAAGAGGAGAATCAGGGGTGCGTACTTCGTCCAGATTGGACAATTAATGATTAACTAATAGATTGACCCTAACTTAAGAGACACAACCAAAGACAAACAAATAAAATTTTTTTTTGGATTTTTAATTAGACACTTCAACTAAAATTGACACCAACAATTACGAAGGAAAATCTTTTTGGCATTTTCACTATATAAGAATGTACAAAGCTCCTATTGAAAGGAAAAAATATTTTTGGAGTTTTCGAATTATGAATGCTTACTAAAGAAATAAAAGGAAATTTTTTTAACATTTTTGATTTTGTGGGAAATGAGTGCAAAAAGTAAAAAAAAAAAAAATTTAAATTTTTGAATTGTGAAAAACAAAAGCCATAAAGAACCCTAAAAACTACCAAATCTTTTTTTTTTCTTCACTCTTTTTTGCTTCTTTTTCTCAACAATTTCTTCCCTACACACTTTGCTTCTAACTCATGTTTTTGCCCAAACCAGTCGGTCAAATAACCTCGTTACCCTCAAAGATGCAACATTTAGCACGTAGGGATTCCTTAGAGGTGAGTCTCCTACAAAGGACCAAGTGGGCCCTGCTAGGTCTTTAATATGATGCACATAACATGACCTAAAGGCTGACCTACGTTGGGGTTCACTAACAAGGATGTTCGGGGGAGCATATGGTCGATAGTGGCTGCTTAGCTTTCCACCTACTCTATACATCCAACGGTTCCCCCCCTAAAATAAAGGTGACTCAACTAGAGTTCGTGCACACGATGTGCGCTCTGAGACTTGTTGCGGAGAGAATGACTCAGCTTATGCACATGATGTCAGATATAAAAGCGGTAACACATAGGATAAATATCGTAAACAAAGAGCACGAAAATACACAAAAGTGAAAACACAAACAAAATCACAAACAATGCTTATACACTCGTAATGCCAAACAAAGTCGATACGACTCCAAAAAAGCTCGGATTCTGAAATTCTCCCCAGCAAAGTCACCAGAGCTGTCACACCCCTTTTACAACCAGAAAGTTTTGATTTTAAGTTCGAAAGGGTTTTTATTATCAAAGTGACGAAAAATGAAAATTTGTTTCTAAAAAGGATTATTTACATTTTTTATTCAGAGTCGCCACTTGGCATAATTCGGTGTGCCAAGTCACCTTTGAAAAATCCTTTTCAAAATAATTTGACTCTTTTAAGACTGGTTTGCGAACAGAGATTCCGGCTAAGGAATTTTGTTGACCAAGGGGAAGGTGTTAGGCACCCCTCGATCCCGTGTTCGACCACGGTCGTTTGGTGGAACGTATCGGCTAACTTTGACACTAAGAATGTATAAACCACATAAAACACATAAACAAGCAACAAACACGTCAAGCAACAATCCAAAACCAAAATAATAATGTTCAATCCTTATACAGTCCAAAAATAAAAACATACGAAAAGGTAAAACCTATTATATTCAAAGCTAGTCCTAAACTGAACTCCAACCCACTGCCTCAGGCCTTCGTCACGAACGTCCTCCGGGTACAAAATACTTCGGGGCATTCCCCGGCAAATAAACACAAATACCTCGGGGCATTCTCCAGCCAAATGAATACACTTTAGTGCAAGAAAATCAAACTATTTAACAAAATCTCAAATATTCAACAAAACAACGAGTCCTAAACTTTGCTTACCCAACCTACATTCGCCTATTCATTTCAACGTCATTTAATGAATCAAAATAAATTAATGATTGCTTTTATCAATGTCAATTCAAACTACCCACGTTGGCTTTCTTTTTTCATCAATACACCAACTACTACTCCTATTCATTCCATGTATCATCGAAAACACACCGTGAAGCACAAAATCATGACATCATAACGTCAATAAAACTCACCAACTACGATCACATCACACATAATCACAACAATTAAACACATTTGAGACAATAACAAGAATATAGAGTTGAGGGATGGACCTTAAACCG
>NW_025876503.1:0-1631 GCF_002878395.1 Capsicum annuum
CCCGAATCCTAGGCCCTCCCAAAAATTAGTGGGCTATAGCACAATGATTTGGGCCAAAAACAGCCTGGTCTCGACGTTTTACCTGTTTGACCAACTAAACCGCCCAGAAAACCAAAATATCCCACACTAGGCTGCTCTCCAACCTGCCCGGGGCAGCCCGATTGATTTTCGACAAAAATCACGCTCAAACATCGGGTCCACTACAAAAACCATGGGCTATAGCATACCGATTTGGTCCGAAAATAGCCCATTCGCATCGTTTCACCCGTTTGACCAACCAAATTGCCCAAAAAAAAATTAGCCCACACTAGGCCGTTCCCCAGCCTGCCTGGGGCAGCCTTGTCGATTTTTAGCAAAAATTGGGATCGAACCCTGGGACAACCCCAAATACAGTGAGCTATAGCACACAGATTTGGACTAAAAATGGCCCGTTCGCGCTATTTTGCCCATTTGACCAGCCAAACTGCCTAGAAAAAAAAATGGCCCACACTAGGCCGCTTCCCAGCCTTCCTGGGGTAGAACAATCAATTTTTGGACAAAATCACGCTCATACACCGGACCCACCCCAAAAACAGTGGGTTATACCACACCAATTTGGCATAAAAATGGCCCGTTCGCTCAGTTTCGCCCGTTTGACCAGCCAAACAGCCCAAAAAAAACAAAATCACCCATACTAGGTCGCTTTCCAGCCTGCCAGGGTAACCAGATGCTTTTGGGCAAAAATCACTCTTAAAACCCAGGCCCACCCTAAAAACCGTGGGCTACACAGCACACCAATTTGGCCCGAATATGGTCCGTTACCGCCATTTCACCCGTTTGACCAACCCAACCGCCCAGAAAACCAAATTGGCCCATACTAGGATTTTCACCAGCCTAACTACAGCAACCTGATTGATTTTCAACCAAAATCACGCCTGGACCCCAGTCCCACCCCAAAACCGTGGGCTATAGCACACCAATTTTGCCCCGAAAATAGCCCATTCGCACCGTTTTGCCCATTTGACCAACCAAACCGCCCAAAAAACCAAAATAGCACATATTAGGCCACTCTCTGACCTGCTTGGGGCAACCCAATCAATTTTTTGTAAAAATCACTCTCGGACCTCGGGCCCACCCAAAAAACCATGGGATATAACACATCAATTTAGCTTAAAAATGGCCCGTTCGCGCTGTTTTCCTTGTTCGATCAACCAAACCGCCCAGAAAACCAAAATGGCCAACACTAGACCGCTTCCTAACCTGCCCGAGGCAAGCCGATCGATTTTAAGCTAAAATCACTCTCGGATCCCGAGCCCACCCCAAAATTTATAGGCTATAGCACACCAATTTGGCCCGAAAATAGCCAATTCGCGCTGTTTTGCCTGTTTGACAAACCAAATCGCCCAGAAAACCAAAATGGCCCACACTAGGTCACTCTCTAACCTCAGGCCCACCCCAAAAACCATTGGCTAATAGCCCCAAGATTTGGCCCGAAAAAGGCCCGTTCAAGTTGTTTCGCCCGTTTGACCATCCAAACCGCCTAGAAAGCCAAAATGGCCCACACTAGGTCGTTCTTCATCCTACTTGGGGCATTCCACTTGATTTTTGGCAAAAATCACGCCCAAACCATGGTCCCACCCCAAAATCGTGGA
>NW_025876504.1:0-2128 GCF_002878395.1 Capsicum annuum
AGATTCAAGCAAAAAATAGTAATTATTTTTAACTTTATTCTTATATTGTATTACTTTTTAATAGTGTTTAATTATGAAGAAATATTTAACTTATAAGATCGATAATTTAGTAAATTATACTTTTTATTTATTATTTTTCTTAATGGATATGAAATGAGTTAAAGTGACACTTAGGACTCATTTGGTCATAGATATTTTTCAAGTAGTTTTGAAGAAAAATTTGGTAAAAAATATTTGGCCATACAATTTATCATTAGTTGACAAAGAATTAAAATTTCCAAAAAAACTAGAAAGAATTAGTTTTTGGGTCAAATTCTATTATTTGAAAACATTTTAAAACTTAATCTTTAGCGAAAACTTGTATATTTAATAAAAGTACCCCCACCATTTATTAATTCAACTAATATCTATTGGTCAAACAAATTCATTAATAGTCTCCCTCTTGTAACTTCCCAGCCCTATATAATAGCACACTCCCTGCGTCTCTACTCCCCATTCTACCGAAGCCTCATTTGATATCATGGTTGGAATTAAAAATTCTTCCAGGCGAACTACCTCCCCATCGTCCCCCATCACCTCGACCGGAAGCTCCACTATGCAGCCACCGCGTACGGAACAAAGGAACAACAATACAAGGAACACTCTGGCGGAGTTAATAGAAAAAAATGCAGTGATTATTGTAGCCAGGTTCCAGTGCTACATGTGCTTTATGTTGCAAACATTAATGGAAAGTTTGGGCGCCGCTAATTACACCGTGATACAAGGGGAGGAGGTGGAGGAAGCTCACATGTTGGAGGAGCTCTCAAACCTTGAGGAGGGCAGCAGCAGTAATAGCAATGGTGGAGGACCACGGAGTTTGCCTGCGGTATACATAGGAGGGAAGTTTGTGGGAGGCGTTGATGAAGTTTTAATGGCTCATGCTAAGTGTGAATTAGTTCCTATGCTTAAGGCAGCTGGAGCCATATGACTTTGAATTCTAAATTAATAATAATATATAGAGGAGGAGGAACTAGGATATCTCCTTTTCTTGTTTTCTTTTATGTAATTTGCAGTAGTAACTAGTCATCACCATCATTATTTAGGAACTCCTACCTCTTTCATGAAAAGATGGTTGTGCAAATGTACCTATGTGGTGGTGTAGTGGACATGGAATTTATGAAATAAATAAGACTTTTAAAACATAGATATACTCAAAACAAGTTATAAATATTTATGTGATCATAAATCATTCCATCAAGAACAAAATAAAAAGTTTAAAATCAATAGTTTCTAAAAGGAAGGAGAGGATTGATATTTTAGGTCTCTTGCAATTTTTTGAAGTTTTTATGTTATTTTTACAACAGATTTTTCATTTTGTGCATGATAAGAGATCTAAAAAGGTCATGATGGAGAAATTAATACTATTAATTAGATTACACATGGAGAGGAACATAACCCAAAGTGTTTGTACTCAATAACCCTAAGAAGTATGATCAGGGTTTAGGTTCTCTTGATTTTGTGTTAGTACTCAATATTTCTAGCAAAGTATTTCCATATAAGATAGTAACATTTTTAGTCATCCTTCAGATAACATCTCCTGTAGATTTCTTTCCCTTATAGTTAAGTTGATGATTTACTAATTAAATTATTTGTGCTTGCAGTACTTACTGATTTAATTTGCTCATTTTTTGCTTTCAGTATTTTAAGGATCAAATTTTCAGGTTAATAATGTAAATCATTCAAAAATATTCTAACCAGAGATAACGTTAGCTAGTGCATTCTTTTATTATGAATATCAATTCTCTTCTTTTGAAATCAGATTCGATATTTCCCATGTATAATTAGTTGAAACCAACTACGTTACTGAAGACGACGCGTCAATGTGAAAATTAGTACTCCCTCCATCCCATTTTACTCGTCTCAATTTGACATTGCACATTAATTAAGAAAAATAATTAATAACATAGCTACTTTACGATAGTTCCCTTATTGATGTTTACATTTTAATTTGGAGAAAAAACAATTAATACTAAGGGTAAAAAAAGAAAAAAAAAATTGTCTTGTCTTGATTAATGAAAAATATCAAGTAAAATGAGAAATATAATTAGGAAATTTGGAACGAGTAAAATGAAACGGAGGGAGTAGTTAG
>NW_025876505.1:0-1006 GCF_002878395.1 Capsicum annuum
CATCTGAGGTATGTTATTGTTTTTGTACCGGTAAAGGATGTATTACTGCTTCTGTGCTCCTTTCAAAAGCAAAATTTATGTTTTTGTGGGGTTTTACAACATGGGATCTGTCAATAAACCCACTTTGAACGTCTTGTTCTGAGTGCGGAGAATGCATCAACTCCTTTTACAATAACAATTGGATTGCTGTATATTTAGTTCTTTAGATATTTCTCCATGTCACCCTTCATCTCTTTGTTTTATAACATCGTCCCTTCTTCTATTTGATGATAAATTAACTAATAAGATATGTGAAGGTTTTATCCCTCAAATGACCCCATTGAGTGTTTGCTCACATCCTTTTAAAGATGGTCCCAGTTTAATTCTACTCTAGCACAATCAAGCAAAAATGTTGTCAGAAATATAAAATTCTTATTTAATCAAATATCAACGTACAAATGAGTTGTCCTGAGTTAGTCAAGCATAATCAATCAAAACATAAAATAACAATCTTAGACAACCATTATGACGTACATAATGACCAAAGCTGATGAAGACAATGTAGGTTTTACTTTCTACGTCCATCTTTACTTGTCTGTTTTTCTATTTTGAGATATTCAACAATATTTGTTCAGTTTTTAAAATCAATGGATAAATTACCTATTTTTACCCATTTTACTCTTAGCACTAAATATAATTCATTATCTAATGCATTTTTCAAAGGCATCAAATTTGTTACATTCAAATGTTAGTATGGTAAAATTACCTCTCATTTATTACTTCTTAATCTATGTGCCAATAGGAAAGTAGAAAAGTAAAATGCACGCGAGGAAGTAATCTTTACTATTATAATAATTCTCATAAATATTATCCATTGAAAAGGTCAAATACATAGAGAAATGTTCCACCCACAGAAGATACAAGTAAATACTTTTAAACTTCATAACTCTCCATTTGCACATCGCTGGACTTCAAAGATACATACTCTCCCAAATAAACTTCAAGATGATCAGAAAGTGCAGACTTG
>NW_025876506.1:0-1740 GCF_002878395.1 Capsicum annuum
TCATATGGAGTTTTAACAAATAAAAATTGACTTTTAAAATTTATAAGGACATGCTTTTTTTTTGCTGCAAGATTGGTTAGTTCTCTCACGTGATGAATTTGATTACTGCACGATATTTTTTAAATGTTGTAATTTCTGTCCTGATTGTTGTCTAAATTATTATTGGAGGTTTAAATGTGATAGTTAGTCAAATCCCATAGGATTGTTAGATGTTGTTTTTTGTTTCGTGTGTTTGGGATGTGTTATTTTATTTGACAGATACAGATGGGCGTTAGACGAAGAGTTTATGGAAAAAGGGAGCCGCTTATTCTCTTTTATTTATTTATTTATTTATTTATTTATTTATTTATTTGTTTTTAAGTTTTTTTTTCATCATCAATTTATTGTGTTGTAATAACTTTTGTAAACCTTCATATATAATAATAAGGTAAAACTACATAAAATAGCATATCTAAGTATTAAATTACAAAAAATGACAACACTTATATCAAATTACACTATATAGTAACAATAGCATTATTTAATAGTAAGTTACTTTCTTCTTCTCATTCCTTGATTTAAAATATCTTTTTTATTTTTTTATACCATTACCATTGAGTTTCTGCTTCCAATTTTTTTCCCTTTCACACGATTTTAGCACGATCTGATAAGGACTGTGTTTCTCTATTTCAAGTAACTATTTAATTCAGTTATTGCATGGTAGCGATTTCTCTTTTTTTTTTTTTTCTATTGTAATACATTAGCAAATCCGATTTTAAGTTTTTTATGCTCCAATGGCTGAACACACATCAAAATCACGAACAAATAGTGATATACGAACTAGTAATTTGGTGTCTGATTATGTACCATCTTTTAATCTTGGTTTAACTCAAGAAGATATAGTTAGAGTTGTTTCAAATCCGATACAGTCGAAGAAATCTGGAAGTTCGAAGGAGATTAGGTCCAAGTTTTGCAACGATCCGGTGAAGATGACTGGAATTTTGAAAAAAAAAAAAAAGATGAAGAAAACTCCTTCTCCAAAATAACAAAAAAAATAAAAAAATATGAGAAGAAATGGAAAGCCAAAGAAATTAAAGAATTAAGTAAGGTTAATGACGATGTTCAAACTCTTCTGCTGATGAATCTAAAAAAGAAATTGAGGATGAGGTATTTTTTTTATTGTAAATATTTTTTTTTTATTATTTACTGTTATGAATTTATTGTTATAAGTAAATATGTTATCAAAGTTGAGAATTATATGTATTTTTCAAACAGTTAATATATATTTTATGTTTTGTTGGTATTTATTTTTAGGGACTGTAGCAAGCTGATTCGTGAAGATGATAGTTTAAATAAATCTTTTTGATTAGCATGTAATTTTTTGAAAATTTTTGGAAAGTTGTCATGCTTATTTATTTGTATAGGGTATATATTAGATGAATTTCATAACTTGCATGTATGAAAAATATATTCTTATATGAATTACTAATGAAGAGTTATTTGGCTATATGTATTTTTAGTTTAATTGATATGTACTTTTAGTATTGGTTGTAAGAAAAAATAAAAAAAATACGAGAAGAAAAGAAAAGTCAAAGAAATTGAAGAATTAAGTAAGGTTGATGACGATGTTCAGAACTCTTCTACTGATGAATTTGAAGAAGACATTAAGAAAGAGGTATTTTTTTTTATTGTAAATAATTTTTTTTATTATTTATTGTTATGTATTTATTGTTTTAAGTAAAAATGTTATCAAAGTTGGGA
>NW_025876507.1:0-1814 GCF_002878395.1 Capsicum annuum
AATGAAAACTATCACGGATACATCTAGAAATGGCTTAAACACCCTATTCATTAAATCCATGAAAGCTGCAGGTGCATTAGTTAGACCAAATGACATAACTAGAAACTCATAATGACCATACCTTGTTCGGAAAGTTATTTTGGGTATATCTTTTTCTTTGACTCTCACTTGATGATAACCTGACCTCAAATCAATCTTAGAAAAATATTTGGCACCCTGTAACTGATCAAATAAATCATCAATTCTTAGAAGAGGATATTTATTTTTAAGAGTCACTTTATTCAGCTGCCTATAATCAATACACATTCTCAATGTGCCATCTTTCTTGCGCACAAACAGCACTAGTGCTCCCCAAGGGGAAATACTAGGCCTAATGAACCCCTTTTCTAGCAAATCTTTCAATTGCTCTTTCAATTCTCGTAATTCTTCCGGGGCCATCCTATACGGAGGAATTGAGATTGGCTTAGTGCCTAGTATCACATCAATACCAAATTCTACTTCTCGTTCAAGAGGTAAACTTGGAAGATCTTCAGGGAATACATCAAGAAATTCACTTACTACTGGTACAGTGTGAAGATCTAGTGATTCCGATTTCGTATCCTTTACTCTAACTAAATGACATATGTAGCCCTTGGAAATCATTTTTCTCACTTTGAAATAAGAAATAAATCTACCTCTTGGTGCGGCAATCTTACCTTGCCATTCAATAACTGCTTCATTAGGAAAATGTAAATACATCTTTTTCGTACAACAGTCAATTTTGGCATAACAAGACGCCAACCAATCCATACCCATTATAACATCAAAATCTACCATTTCTAGTTCCACAAGATTGGCCATCGTGTCTTGACCACACACAGTTACTACGCAATCTTTATAAACTTTTCTAGCAATAATAGATTCCCTAACCGGGGTAGACACTTCCAACGGCTTATCTAACAATTCGGGGGTTCTTTTGAACTTTCCAGCAACCAAAGGAGTAACATATGATAATGTAGAACCCGGATCAATTAAAGCATATACATCAAATGAAAATATGGACAACGTACCCGTAACCACATCTGGGGAAGCCTCTAGATTCTGTCGATCCACTAAAGCATAAGTGCGATTCTGAGTCTCGCTGGAACTGACGACTCTTTTTTTATTTCTAGCGTGACCCGCAGGTTGTGAGCCTCTACCAGAATAAGATACCAATGACGATGATGCAACAGCTGATCCCGAAGGTCGTGCTACGCCACCTGCGCCCCTTCGTGGGCATTCTCTCATCATATGCCCCGTCATACCGCACCAAAAATAAACATTTGTTCCCATTCGACATACGCCCATATGATGTTTTCTACATCAATTACATAGCACTCGAGAAGGTCTCGATTGGCTCATGTTCCCTTGCCCATGATAACCCACTGATCGCGAACTATGACCCTCACTTCTTTGCCCAAATTGACTGCCTCTGAACCCCTGATGCTATGGTGGAGCACTAGCTACAGAATAAGAAAATAATGGCCTAGGTGGTCTAGCAGAAAATTAAGGTCTAAAACCTCCCTGTGGTGCCATAAACTGCCCTGTAGATCTGGCCCTCTTAGAAGATCCGCTTTCAAATTCCTGTGTTCTTTTTCTTTGCCTCTGATCTTCCATTTTCTGTGCAAATGCTTGGATCCTAGCTATATCCATGTCTTTATTCAGTGCAGCAATAGTACAATCCCTAACCAAATACGGATCCAATCCATCCACATACCGATGAACTCTATCATCCATAGTAACTATAACATTAGGAGCATATCTGGACAAGGAATTAAATCGAAGACTATACTCCC
>NW_025876508.1:0-46368 GCF_002878395.1 Capsicum annuum
AGCATCAGATCTACAATAAGCTCCATGAGATAGCCGTAGCCATCACTTGTTTGTTTCGGTTGACTTACATGGGTCAATAGATGATTTTAGCCCGCAATCATACTCGTAAGAAATTCTTTCGACTCTGTGGATTAAAAGATAACAAGCATTTGGGATGTCTCAAACAATCTTGGATTTCCTTGGACTATTTGTTTGCTAGATTTGGGTCCTTAGAGGGTTTCGACTGCTTTTGGGATGAATTCTGTACTACCAAGAAAATCTGGGAACAACGTCGTCTTGAGGTTTTCTGTCTAGCTTTGTTGGGTATCTTAGTGTTCCCGTTAGATGAGAGGTGTATCAATACTCGTCTACAATCAGTGGTGATAACTTTATTCAAGAAAAAAAATGAGGTCACCATTGTACCAATGATCTTAACAGAAATATATAAGGCTTTAACTAAAGTAAAAGGAGGGGTATGATTTTTCGAGGGGAGTAACCTGATATTGCAGTTGTGGATTAGAGCAGATGTGATCGACCGTTCTCTAAATGATCGAGTGCAAGCCATGCAAGAGAGAATGCGTTTTGACAAATTTTCTTTTCCTATGGGAGTCAATTCTTGGATCGAATTTCTCAAATCAAGAACTCCGAACAACATTCTTTGGTGCTATATGTGGTTTCGTCCTAAGAAAATCTTGATTGGATCTCAAATGCAACTCTTTCTAGTTTTGATAGGACTTAACTGCACTAGGCCTTACAGTCCAAGAAGGGTGATGCCTCAATTGGGTAGGATTCAAGACGTCCCCCCAATAATGGACCTTCTAAAGGTTGAAGAGTACTTTAAAGACCAAGCCGTGGGGGAAAGCAAATATGAGCAATTCTGGAATAACGCGATAAAGCTAGGTGTCGATACTCTCGAGGAAAATCCAGGATGCACTCAAAACTATGAAATCTGGCTATAATCTCTGCCCCATGGCGTTAGTAGACCCTTACCAACCCAACTTAGAGGGAGAATACGGGAAGCAATACGGGTATCAAAACGTCATTGCAGGATATGTTGCAAAGTCTGAGTGGAAAAGAGGGGACTTCACAGATGGGTTCATCTCTGCCGGGGACGTCACATAGAGCACCAGTTTGAAAGAACATGTCTTATCTTTATGTAGTTTTGAGTCTTTTATGTTTCTGTCATTGTAGGGTGGTGTCTATGTTAAGTCGGAGTCAAGTTATTTTTGATATTCGGGTCTTTATTAGTAATTGCACGGATGTCGTTAGGGGTTTAGAATGTTGTTTTGTATTTGTTGTTTGGTTTTAAAGTGGTCCTAAATTCGTTATAATGTTTTGTTGTTTCTTTAATCGAAATGTTATGATGTTACGTCTTTCTTTTGTCTACTTGTTTTCATTTTTCGTGAAAAAAAACTTCAATTGTGTGATGTTTATGCATATACAGTCCGAACTATGCAAGATCTGATTCATGTACAACATGATACGTAGGCAACCTACTTTTGGGTTCGATCTTATCATTTTGTTTCATTTTTTCATTATTTTTCCTCTTTTAAAGAAAAAATAAAAGCTATAAAGAATGATAAAATGAAGGTAGATAGCGAGAGAAGAAAAGAAAGAAAGGATGATGAGACAATAAAGGGAAAGAAAAGAGATTGATACAAAAAAAAAAAAAAAAAAAGAGAGGGAAAGGAGGGCGAAAAAAAAAAGAAAAAAAAAGATAATAATAATAATAATAATAAGTGTAGTTAAAAATCGGGATGACGTTAAAATGACCTCGCTACCCTCAAAAGCTGGTAGAAATGAACATGAATTTAGGACAATTTTACCAATGTGATTCCCATGTTTGTTGTGTGCCCTAATCCTAACGAATGTTGTCTTTGATGAGCATGTTCTTTCAGATAACAGTGGTAGGTTTCAGTACTCTGGCTAGTCACCCATACTCCACTAGATCCAAAGCAAAGCTTGCCATGGCTAGCAGGGAGATTGGAAATTGGCTCATTGACCCGAATTAGGATCACAGGGAAGAAAGTTTAGAACACAATGATGAGGTAGTAAGGCTCAGGCAACAATTGATAGATTTGCACCGGGCATGGGCCAGCGGAATGCCTCCTCCTCCGCTCTCTGAAGGTCTTAGTAATATCTCTAATTGCCCACCACTCTCTCAGGCACAATTCTCTGCTCCTACTGAGTCACCTGAGCACGCACCAGGATTCACTCTGCGACATTATTATCCTGGCAGTTCTGGTGTGCCCTTGGCAGCTCCCCAATCAAGACCCGCTGCTCAGCCGGCGCCACCGATCACATCAGTATTTGTGGCTCCGCCACCACTTGAAGCTCCCATATATGCTGTGCGTCCGACAATGGGGCTTCCTAGGTCTGCCTGAGCCAGTATTGAAGGTTCTAGATAGTCAGTATTATGCCCCGGAGCCTACTTTGAGAATGAATGAACCGTATGGGTACACTCAGCCACCTGCATTTCCATTTGATACGGAGAAACCTATCGCAACAGAGGAACAGGAAGTCATAGCATGGAAGCTTAAAAAGTTTAGAACAGGCCATGAGGAATTTGCAGGGAATCGGAGTTTATAAGAGTGTTTCCTATAAAGATCTTTGCATGTTTCCAGACATCAACCTTCCCCTTGGTTTTAAAATGCCTAAGTTCAAGAAGTATGCAGGGCACAGTGATCTCGTGGCACACTTAAGATGTTATTGCAACCAATTGAGGGCTGTAGGAGGAAGGGAAGAGATGTTCATGGCTTTCTTTGGCGAGAGTCTTTCTAATCTGGCTTTAGAATGGTTTATCGATCAAGATAACGACAAGTGGAACAACTGGGATGACTTAGCTTCTGCGTTTGTGCAACATTTTCAGTATAACATTGACCTGATTTCGGATGAAAAATCCTTGGTCAACATGAAGAAGAAAAGCACTGAAGGTTTTAGGGAATACTCTATAAGGTGGCATGAATAGGCCGCCAGGGTAAAGCCTCCAATGAAAGAAAGTAAGTTAGTAGAAGTTTTCATTCAGGCACAGGATGAGACCTATTTTCAACATTTACTTCCGGCAATGGGAAAGTCTTTTATTGAAGTCCTCAAAATGGGGGAGATGATAGAGGACGGAATCAAGACCGGCTGAATAGTGAGTTTTGCCGCATTGAAAGCCACCACACAAGCGATTCAAGGTGGATCTAGCGCATTCAGAGGTAAAAAGAAAAAAAGAAGATGTGGCGACTGTCATAGCTGGAACCCATTCCTATCCCAAAAGACCACCTCGCCCCTATCCCCAATCCCAAGCCCAAGTCTACGCCCAAGCTCCATATATTCCTCCCCACCATTACTACCCTCCACAAAACCCTTTATATTCTATTCCACCACCCCCGTACCCAGTATATAGCGCGCAGCCATATGCCCAAACTCCTTCTTACCCATAATGGCATGTGAAAACTCCACAAAATTACCTATTCGCTCCACCGAATTACCTAAACCCCTCCAGACCTGGTTTTCAACCTAGGCCCGAGTATAAGAAAGAGAAGGCAATAAAAAATCAATTCACACCTCTTGGGGAGTCATATGCTAGCTTGTTTGATAGGTTGAGAAAGTTGAAAGTCTTAAGCCCAATTCAAGGAAGGATTTCAAATCCACCACCGAGGAATCTCGACTATTCTTTAAGGTGTGCGTACTATTCTGATATACCAGGCCATAATATCCAGAAATATTGGCATTTAAAGAGAGCTGTCCAAGATTTAATTGACACAAATCAGATGTTGGTCCAGGCCCCGGAGGGTCAAACATTTACCAAAATCCGCTGCCAACCCATGCTGAAACCAATATGTTAGAATTGATATATGACGGGAAAGAGTCATCAAGGTGTTATAAGCTTATCGTTAAGATACAGACCATTGAAGAGAAATTGGTGAATGTAGCAGAGTCTTTGAAAGCCATGTCATTGAGCCAGGAAGGAATGAGAGAAGATAAAGCCCAAGAAAGAACAAAGAAACCCCTGATCACGGTGCAAGGTGCCAGAAGGTATGTTGATTTAAGTCAGGATAAACCTAAGTTGACCGTGGTAGGAGCTCCGAGTAAGACCATCTTGATGGTGAAAGGAGCACTAGCCGCACCTATTGTCCTTAAATCGGTGACCCAACCTCCGATAGTTGATACCAAAAGGGTTCCCTGGAATTATCGGCGGACTGTGATGACCTATCATGGGAAAGAAGTAGTGGAAGATGTAGATGAGGTAGGGGGTTTGACTAGGTCATTAAGATGCTTTGTGCCTGAAAGTTTACGAAAGTCCAAGCCAATTGTGAGTGGACCGTCATTTATCAAAAAGCCTATCACCGAAGAAGAAGTCGAAGAATTTTTGAAAAAGATGAAATTGCCAGAGTATTCAATAATAAACCAGTTGAAGAAAACCCCTGCTCAAATTTTCCTCTTATCTTTTTTGTTGCACTCCAAAGAGCATCATGATATTTTACTGAAGGTATTAAATGAAGCATATGTTCCTAGGGAGATTACAATAAATTAGCTTGAGAAAATGGTCAGAAAAATCTTTGAGGTCAATCGGATCAGCTTTTCTGACGATGAATTGCCTGTTGAAGGTACAGGGCATAAATGGGGCCTTTATATTACAGTGAAGTGCGAAGATTTCTACGTCACTCATGTTATGATTGACGGAGGTTCAGGTGCAAATATCTACCCTATTTCTACTTTGCAAAAGTTGAATATTGGTGCTGAGAGGATCAGGCCCAACAATGTATGTGTCAGGGCTTTCGATGGTACAAAATCAAACTCCATTGGCGAAATAGAACTAATTTTGATCATAGGGCCTATTGAGTTCGCCATAGAGTTTCAAGTATTAAATATAGACTCCTCTTACAATCTATTGTTGGGAAGGCCGTGGATCCATAAGGCCAAGGCGGTCGCATCTACACTGCACCAAATGATTAAGTTTGAGCATGACAGGCAAGAAGTGGTTATTCATGGTGAAGGAGATTTGTCCACCTGCGAAGATTCTCCCTTGTCTCTTATTGAAACAAATAATGTAGAGGAAACATTCGTCTATCAAATTTTTGATACAGTGCCAGTGAATCGTATCCTTGAATGGCAGGTTATACTGGGACCACAATTGTCTTCCGCTTCTATCACGATGGTGAGTGAACTTTAGAAATACGGATTTAAGCTAGGAAAGGGTTTGAGAGCGTCTCTGCACGGTATAGTTCGTACCATATGTTTGAGTGAGAACGTGGGAATGTTTGGTCTGGGATTTGAGCCTACGGCTGAAGATCTGAAGAAAGCCAAGGGAAGGAAAAAGAAAACATGGTCACTCCCTCGCCCAATGCCACTACTCAGTGAATCATTTGTTAAGAGCGGTGTCACGAAGCATGTAGAATTTTAAGTTGAATTGGTTGATAACTACCAGAACCTTTTTATTAAATTGATATGGTCGAAGTAGAAGAAGGTACCAGTATGGCAGACGTGCAATTCATAGGTCCAGCTGTCCGACTCAATAATTGGGAAGTCACTCCTCTCCCCTTCAGGAGGGAGTTTTGGTAGTTTATTTTTTTTCTATTTATCCGAGTTATTTCAGGGTTGTAATTTGGATTTTAGTTTGTTTATGTTATGTTGGCATCTATGCTTAAGCCCTTCTATCTTTTTATTTAATGAAATACAATGTCCCTTTTGTTTTGTGTCTAATATATTTTGTTTTTCTTTTTTTTTTTTATATACAGTTCTCTTTATGCTGATTCTAATGACATGACATGTATGTAGAATTTTAAGCCTGATCTTAAAATCCGAACTAATAAAGATGTAATGAAGCAGGATGGGAATATGATGAAGAAGAAGAACTAGAAGAAATAAGCAAAGAGTTGGAACAGTTTGAAGACAAACCGAATCCTAATTTGAATAAGACTAAGCCATTAAATCTAGGGAATGAAGAAGATGTTAGGGAAACTAAAATCAGTGTACATGCTTTTCCACAGCTAAAAGATGGAATGATTCAAGCATTAATTGATTATAAGGATGTTTTTGCATGGTCTTATGATGATATGGTTGGTTTAAGAACTGAATTAGTGGCTCACAAATTGCCAACTGATCCCGCATTCCCTCCTATCAAACAAAAGTTGAGGAAGTTTAAAACTGATGTAAGTATTAAGATCAAAGAGGAAATCATGAAACAACTTAAAGCCAAAGTAATTCGAGTGGGTCGTTATCCCATGTGGTTATCCAATGTTGTTCCCGTACCAAAGACAGATGGAGAAATTTGAGTGTGTGTTGATTACCGTGATTTGAATAGATCAAGTTCAAAAGATGATTTTCCATTTTCTAACATCCATATTTTGCTAGACAACTGTGCTAAACACGAGGTTGCCTCTTTTATGGATTGCTATGTCGGATATCACCAGATCATTATGGATGATGAAGACGTGGAGAAGGCGTCTTTTATCACACTATGGGGGACCTATTATTATCGAGTGATGCCTTTCAGTTTGAAAAATATTGGAGCAACATACATGAGAGTCATTACCACTATATTTCATGATATGATGCATAAGGAGATTGAGGTATACGTAGATGATGTGATTATTAAGTCAAAAAGTTGGGCCAACCATGTTAAAGATTTAAGAAAGTTCTTTGAAAGGCTTTGCAGGTATAATCTCAAGCTCAACCCGGCAAAATGTGTATTTGGAGTTCCATCTAGAAAGTTGTTAGGGTTTGTGGTCAACCATCGAGGGGTTGAATTGGATCCCTCAAAAATCAAAGTCATTCAGGATTTGCCCCCGCCCAAGAATAGGACGGAGGTGATGAGTTTTCTTGGTAGACTGAACTACATTAGCAGGTTTATTTCTCAACTCACAACCACTTGTGAGCCCATATTCAAGTTGCTGAAAAAGAGTGCTACAGTAAAATGGACTGAAGAATGTCAGGAAGCGTTCAACAGAATCAAAAGATATTTGTTAAATCCTTCCATGTTGGTACCACCAGAGCATGGTAGGCCTTTGATCTTATATTTATCAGTCATGTACAATTCTTTCAGTTGTGTCCTGGGTCAACATGATTTCACAGGCAAAAAGGAGCAGGCTATTTATTATCTTAGCAAGAAGTTCACCGCATATGAGGCCAAGTATACTCTTCTTGAAAGGACGTGTTGTGCCCTAACTTAGGTAGCATAGAAGTTGAAGCATTATCTCTCATCCTATACTACTTATCTCATTTCTCGCATGGATCCTTTAAAGTATATCTTTCAGAAGCCTATGCCAACACGTCGATTGGCAAAGTGGCAAATATTGCTTACCGAGTTCGACATTGTATATGTGACTCGAATCGCCATGAAAGCCCAAGCCTTGGCAGATCATCTTGCTGAGAATCCCATCGATGAAGAGTACGAGCCATTAAAGACATATTTTCGTGATAAAGAAGTGTCGTGTGTCGATGAAGTCGTTATAGATGCTGATCCAGGTTGGAAATTGTTCTTCGATAGAGCTGTCAACATGAAAGGAGTCAGAATAGGTGTGGTTCTTATCTCTAAATCGGGACAATACTTCCCGGTAATAGCACAACTTTGATTTTACTGTACTAACAACATGGCAGAGTATGAAGCTTGCATTCTTGGTTTAAGGTTAGCTGTTGATATGGGAGTCCAGGAATTATTGGTGCTGGGGGATTCAGATTTGCTCGTCCATCAAATTCAAGGAGATTGGGAGATGCGAGATTTGAAGCTCATCCCGTATCGACAATGCTTATAGGAGTTATGTCAACGGTTTGTGTTAGTAAACTTTAGGCATATTTCAAGGATTCATAATGAAATTGCTGATGCTTTAGCCACTCTGTCTTCAATGCTCCAACATTCTGATAAATCCTACATCGATCCTGTGAATATACAGAGTCGTGATCAACATGCTTACTGTAATGCAGTTGATGAAGAGCTCGATGGAGAACCCTGGTTCTTAGATATCAAGCGATACGTTCAGTCAGGAGAATACCCAACATATGCCACCAACGATCAAAAGAGGACTATTAGGCGTTTGGCTAGTGGATTTTTCTTAAGTGGGGGGATCTTATATAAGAGAACCCCAGATCTAGGACTTTTGAGGTGTGTAGATGCAAGAGAAGCCTCAGTAATCATGGTTGAAATACACTCTGGAGTATGCGGGTCGCATATGAACGATCATGTCTTGTAAAAGAAGATTCTTCGAGTAGGTTATTACTGGCTTACTATGGAGAGGGATTCTATTCGATTTATTCTAAAGTGTCATCAATGTCAGGTACACGGTGATCTGATACGTTCTCCTCTTGCTGAATTGCATACAATGGCCGCTCCATGGCTATTTATGGCTTGGGGAATGGATGTGATTGGACCGTTTAAGCCGAAGGCATCAAATGGACATAGATTTATTTTGGTAGCCATTGATTACTTCACAAAGTGGGTAGAAGCGAAAGGCAAGTTCTCCCCTAACTGGCAAGGTCCCTTCGTTGTGAAGAAAGTGTTGCCCAATGGAGCCTTATATTTGACAGATATTGAAGGCAAAATGACAGAAATGGCTATCAATGCTGATGCAATCAAAAGATATTATGTATGATATTTTATCCTTTGTTGATTTTATTTTAGTACTTGCATTTTTAAGATTGATATGATGAAGACATTTTATTCTTCTATCCAAACATTATGCCATCCTTTGTTTACCCATTTGAGCTTCATTTTATTTTTTCTTTCATATCCCTCTTATGGAATCAAAATAGAGACAAAGATAAATGTCAAGAAAATAAGAATAAAAGAAAGAGTTTGAAAAAAAATCAAATCAAAATAAAGAACAAGCTTATGGAACTACGTGCGACCTGATTCTCCTCTCTCGAGAGTGAGATACGTAGGCTGCCCTATTTCAAGCTCGGTCCAAACAAATAAAGATTTTAGAGTCACCCAGTCAAAAAAACTGGGGCATGAGTTAATGTGTTGTTTGAGTTGATTCCAAAAATTGCAAGTCCCACCCCCACTTCAAGTGTTGTTTGAACCTCTTGCCATCCTTTTCTAACCTTATTCGAAAGCCAAGTTACAACCAAAGAAAGTCCTTCAGATCAATTTTTGATAATGTTAAGGCTAAGCATGCAATGGATATGATGATACATTGTGAGGTACCACTTGTCTCCCTCAGCATAAGAAATCAGGAAAGAAATACAAAATGAGAGAGTCTTATTGGTGAAAACCCCCGCGAGCATCATAAGGCGATGGTGAGTTGAGATAAATGAAAATGAGAGATTCTTATTGGTGAAAACCCTCGTAGGCACCATAAGGTGATGGTGAGTGGAGAGAAATAAAAATGAGAGAGTCTTATTGGTGAAAACCCTTACGGGCACCGTAAGGCGATGGTGAGTTTAAGAGAAAAGTGAAAAGTGAAAAGTGAAAAGTGAAAAGAAAGAGATTTGTTGGCGAAAGTCTTTTAAGATGTTGTCAATTGAATATGATGTATGAGTCCAATGGATTTGAAGAAGCGGCTCAGCGGCAAAGGCACGAACTCAACAATAAATGGGGAGTTTGGATAGGAAGATCAGGCAGCTTAATCCAAAATGCATGTCATACTTATTGGAGTTGTTTGTCGTATTCAGATAAGTTTTCTTTTTGAATATGGGACATTGCCCTTTTCTTTCATTTACATATTCATGCTTTTTGTCCTTTTATGTCATTTATCAAATAAAAGTCATCATTATTTATTTATATTTAAGTCAAGTCTGTGTCAAAACAAGCGAGAAAGGATTTCAAAATTTACTACCAGTCTTTCCAATTATATGAGGAAAATCCAAGGACCAGCACATGAAAGAAATGTGATCGTAATTCAACACGAAGCAAAGAAAGTCTATCAACCGACAGGCTGTTGGATTTATGAAAGCATTCAAATTTGGAAAAAGAGTGCACCTCAGAGACATGGTAAAATGGAAACCCATTGTTCGAGTCAGAACTCATTTTCCTCAATCTGGATCTGGGTCAATGATGCGGCAAGACAGGGCAAGTTTCAGTGATTTGGAACAAATATGAAAGGAACGAGTATTAGGGCAGATACCTGAGAAGCCAAGAGCTGCAAGCCACCACTAAGTTTTTAACTGACAAATTTTCTTTGTTGAAATAGGGTCAAATGCGCTTCACTTAATTCAGCTACCATTGGAAATGCACATCCGTGGGATTTTACTTTCTACTCAGGACCCACCTGAAAAAATAGGAATTTACTTTTTGTTCAGGACCCTCCTAAAAAATAGGACTTTACTTTCAGTTCAGGACCCTCCTGAAAAATAAGAATTTTACTTTCAGTTCAGGACCCTCCTAAAAAATGGGAATTTTACTTTATGTTCAGGACCCTCCTGAAAAACGGGATTTTACCTTATGTTCAGGACCCTCCTGAAAAATGGGATTTTACTTTGTTGATCAAGACCCTCCTAAAAAATGAGAATTTACTTTATGATCAGGACCCTCCTAAAAAATGGGATTTTACTTTTTGTTCAGGACCCTCCTGAAAAATGGGATTTTACTTTCTGTTCAGGACCCTCTTGAAAAATGGGATGTTACTTTATGTTTAGGACCCTCCTAGAAAATGGATGTTACTTTCTGTTCAAGACCCTCCTGAAAAATGGGACTTTGATTTCAGTTCAGGATCCTCCTGAAAAATGGGACTTTACGTTCTGTTCAGGACCCTCCTGAAAAATGGGACTTTACTTTCTGTTCAGGACCCTCCTGAAAAATGGGAATTTTACTTTATTTTCAGGACCCTCCTGAAAAATGGGATTTTACTTTATGATCAGGACCCTCCTGAAAAATGGAACTTTACTTTCAATTTAGGACCCTTCTGAAAAAATGGGATTTTACCTTATGTTCAGGACACTTTTGAAAAATGGGATTTTACTTTTTTGTTCAGGATCCTCCTAAAAAATGGGATTTTACTTTCTGTTCAGGACCCTCCTAGAAAATCGGAATTTACTTTCTGTTCAGGACCCTTCTAAAAAATGGGACCTTACTTTCTGTTCAGGACCCTCCTGAAAAATGGCATGTTACGTTATGTTCAAGACCCTCCTGGAAAATGGGATGTTACTTTCTGTTCAGGACCCTCTTGAAAAATGGGACTTTACTTTTAGTTCAGGACCCTCCGAAAAAATGGGACTTTACCTTCTGTTCAGGACCTTCCTGAAAAATGAGAATTTTAGTTTATGTTCAGGACCCTCCTGAAACATGGGACTTTACTTTCAATTCAGGATCCTGCTAAAAAAATGGGATTTTACCTTATGTTCAGGACCCTCCTGAAAAATAGGATTTACTTTTTTGTTCAGGACCCTTCTAAAAAATGGGATTTTACTTTCTGTTCAGGACCCTCTTGGAAAATGGGAATTTACTTTCTATTCAAGATCCTCCTGAAAAAATGATATTTTACTTTCTGTTCAGGACCCTCCTGAAAAATGGGAATTTACTTTATGTTCAGGACCCTCCTAAAAAATGGGATTTTACTGTCTGTTCAGGACCCTCCTGAAAAATGGGATTTTACTTTCTGTTCAGGACCCTCTTGAAAAATGGGATTTTACTTTCTGTTCAGGACCCTCCTAAAAAATAGGACTTTATTTTCAATTCAGGACCCTCCTGGAAAATGGGATGACACTTTCAAAAATGAAATACTGTTTTACTATAATCTTTGTTTTGGTAATTTTGTTTCTAGTTTTTGTTTTGATTTCAGGAGCCCGCCTGAAGAACAAGTGATGAAATGGCAATTCAAGAGCCCGCCTGAAGAACAAGTGATGAAATGGCAATTCAAAAGCCCGCTTGAAGAGCAGGGTGAATAAATACAAGTCGAGCAATGAAGTGAAGCAATAGAAAATCAAGCAATAAGTTGAAAGAAATTGCAAGCTAGAAGCTCGCCTGAAGAATAGGGTGATAAAACTCAAATCAAGAGACAAGGAAGCTGTATAGATAGGATTTTTGTAATTTCATTTATGCTTTAACTTGTAATTTTTATTTTGATTTAATGACAGAACCACGGACCGAAACCTCGATGAAACCTCACTCGACTCTCCAACTCGGTATAGTCCATCTCCTGCCAATCCTTTGAGATACTTGTCACTCGATCCCCTTATAACTTGGGTAGGTAGGATGTCCTAAGTCAAGACCTGGTTTCCCTCCTTCCTCTTGCTCCGTTCTTTTGAATAAAGGTTAGGACAAAATTCCGTCTCGTTGTCTACTACTTTGTATGAAAACACCATATGTTTACATCCAAAGGGGGCATGATGTAGACACGTGATTTTGTCCTCCTAAAGTTTAATTTTATTCACTTTTACCCATTTTTTTACTTTATCCTACCGTGTACCCTCATCTACGTGATTATACTCTACAAAAATACAAAAATAACAAACTCCCTAACAAATTCTATCCTATCCTAACCCCCTTTACACCTCATCCAAACAACCTACCCAATCAAAAATAAACACATCACCCATACCCCTACCCTCACCATCCCATACCCCATGTCACCCCCTAACCCCATGTATACGTTTTTTTAATCCAAGCCATAACAGAATTGGAGGAGATAGACAATAATATACAAGCAAAGGAGGAGGAAAAAAAGAGGATCATTTTTTTTCATTTTGGGTAAAAGGACGATAGATACACACATATACAGATAAAAAGGGGGGGGTGGTTCTTCTGGATTCACCATATTCATCCATTATTTCTCTTCTCTTTGAATACACGCACAAACCAATGAATAGGAAGGGGCCAAATTTTCCATTTTTTGGGAAATTCTACTTTTCTACTTGCACACACATTAGTATACGCACAGGTTGGAAAAGGAGGTGCGAGAGGGAGAGATTGGAATTGAGAGAGAGGAGAGAGAAGATCGAGAGAGGAATGGAGGGTTAGAGATTTTTTTTGCTAAGTGTCACCGGAGCTGCTAGCTGGGGGTCGGTTCTAGTTGAATCCGGTTGGAAATAGTGAGATCCGCCGGAATCAAACTCTTGGTTAGTCGAATCAGTCCTATAGTTGTGAAAATCCCTAATTTTCTTTCAATATTGGGGTGAGATTCAGCTAGAATCCGGTCTGTTCCCATTTGTTTCATCGCTGGAGCTCACCGGAGTTCGGTCAATGCTGAGTTTCGGCTTTTACGGTCAAGCTGTTAGACTGGGTTCATCTATTTCTGTGTACTCATCGTCGATATCGATTCTCAGGGTTTTTAGACTCAAAGTGGGTCAATATTTGTGATCTGAGTTACTATTAAAGTTCGTTTTCACTATTTGGAACAGTCCATTGATTATTTCCAATACCGAGTTTGGATTTAGGATTCGCAGTTGAGGTTCTCCGTTCAAGTATTTTGGTATTCGGATCTCTTTATTATCATACAAGAACGTTCTATCGAGGTTCATTTCTTTAACCCGTCTCCTCGTTCTTTATTTTCGATTATTTAAATTGGTTGTGATTATCCATGGTAATTTTTGAATTTTTGGTTGATGTTTTGATGTTATAATTTTAACAATGTGATTTTGTTGATAAGCGGAATGAATTAGAGTAACTTTGAAGGTATAATTGATAAAAATAAAACAAGTGGGGGGGGGGTGAGAATTGAAAACTTGACATAATGGTTGAATTTTGGTTAGTTTGATTCATTGGTTGTTTGACTTTGAAATGAACGTTATTTGAACTTGGTAGTATCATGCTACGTTGATTTGTTTAGGCAAACATAGGTTGGGTAGGCAAAGTTTAGAATTTGTGGCTTTGGTTGAATGGTGAAAATTCCGTGGAATGTTTGAAATTTTGTTGAATAGTTTTATTTTCCCGCACTAAAAATGTATTGATTTGGTCGGAGAATGTCTCGAGGGATTTGTATTGATTTGGCCGGGGAATGCCCCGAAGTATCTATATATATTTAATCACGGGGGAATGCCCCGAGGTATCTTGTACCCGGAGGACGTTCGTGATGAAGGCCCGAGGCATCGGGTAGAGCATCAGTCTAGAATTAATTAAGAATAGGATTTATTTTTATGTATTTTTCTATTTTTGGACTGTATAATTGGACTGGACACTAAATTTTGGATTGTTTTATCTTGTTTGCTTGCTTGATTTTTTTTTTGCATGTTTTGTGTGGTTTATACCCTCGTAGTGTCAAAGTTAGCCGATACGCTCTACCAAGCTACCGTGGTCGAATCACGGGATCAAGGGGTGCCTAACACCTTTTCCTCGATCAACAGAATTCCTTAGCTGGAATCTCTATTCCCGGATCAGTTTTAGAATCAAACTGTTTTGAAAAAGGATTTCCAAAGGTGACTTGGCACACCAAATTTATGTCAAGTGGCGACTCTGAATAAAAAATGTAAATAATCCTTTTTCAAAACAAAAATTCTTCATTTTGTCACTTAATAACAAAAACCCTTTCGAAACTTAAAATACAATCTTTTGGAGTTAAAAAAGGGGTGTGACATCATTGTTTGAAGTTTATGATGTTACAAGTGATTTAAATGTTAAATTGCATAACTACTTTCACAAATTCATGCATGTGATTTCATTTCATATATTGAGAATTGAATTTCATTATCTTGATTAGATTTGTTAAAGTATTTCAAGATTATTGCTATTGAGCATAAAGTTTGTTGTGATTTGACATGAGTTTCAAGAATGGGTATGAAGCCCCAAGTTTAAATCTTGATATTTCAAGAAAGATGATGTTTAAGAATTCTTTGATAAATATGTATTCAAATTTTAAGCAAGATTTGATCTTTGATCCTAAACTAAGATACGGAATCCACATTATTCATATAGTTTATGATTTAAAGCAAAGATAAGAATAAATGGTTTTCTTTACAAACCCCTGTGCTATTTTGAGGTGGATTTCCTAAAATTCTGAGCATATAAGTATGGGAGTTGTATTTAGCACCTACTTGGGTATGATTCCAAAGGTCTCATAACTTAGACTACATGCCACTATAGGTTTAAGAGTGCCCATAGTGGGCTAAGCCAGTGATCACTTAAGATAAGGTTTTATTCCAATAGCAAGGGTAGAAAATCTCTCTCCCCAATGGGGGTAAGTCATTGTACTCCATGATAGCTCACATGGTTTATGTTGGTTAGAAAAAACTACCAATAGAAAGAGTAAAAGTACAACTTTTAGAACTAAGTGTTATGACTCACAAGATTTATACAATATGCTTTATTATTCACGATTTATGATTTTTAGGTTTCAGTTATTCAAGCCAATATGAGTCATTTACACTTAGCATGCATCCTTTTACAAGTTTATATAAATATTGAGATATTGTTTTACTTATGCATTCACCCTCACATGCTCATTACATTTTAAAAGCATTGATCCACATATACATCTATGTGTTACATTATTTAATAATATAGGTACAAGTTGTAGCGTGCACATCATAATCAGACAGTTGCAGCTTCCAGTCAGCAGGTGATGAACTCTTTTGATTTAAGGGTTCGATTCAGTCATAGTTCAAGTAGTATTTTGTTTTCATTATTCAGTCATAGTTATTTGGGATAGCTGAGGGTCATGTCCCGGCTACCTATAGTCAATACTAGTAGAGGCGTTATAGATAATCGGTAGAGTTAATGTATTTGATTCCAGTTTTGTTTTGTATAAGTAGAGTTGTAATCCTTTTTATATAGTTTTCTATTGATCATATTCAGAAAAGATTGATCTTTCGCTTATTCCATTTAATTTTATGTATTTAATTAGTTGCTCATGAGTTATGCCAGTATAAGGGTTAGCTTTAGATCATTTGTGGTCCTAAGCACCGTGTGATATCTAGGGGATAGTCTCGGGGCATTACAAACTTTGTATCAGAGCCCAGAGTTCAAGTGTCCTAGGGTATCTATGAAGCCGTGTCTAGTAATGTCTTGCAGAATGATACAGAGGCGTCTATACTTTTCTTGAGAGGTTATAGGACATTTAAGAAATGTTTTCCTTCTTCATGCTCTAGGTCGTGCTGTAAAGTTGTTCTCTCATAAATTTTGTTGATTGGTGTGTTACTCCATAATCCTTTATCTATAACTTATTCTTGAGATAACATAATTAGTAAGTTCCAATTCCTTCCAAGATGTTGCTCTCAAATTTACTATCAGTAACTTCAGGCATCATACAAGGGGGCTTGAGAGGAGCTTGCTAGTTTGTTATAAGTTTCTCAATTTTAAATTTTTGTTCTCATCCTTATGATTTGTCCAGTTAAGACAGAGTAAGATATGTATTCAGATTCCTTATTAACCTTTCAATACAGATAGTGCTCATAAGAGGGAATATTTTGAACCTAGATTGTTAAATAGAGTTTGCTTTTAAGGGATATTGCAACCTAAAGTGTTATGATTTATAAGTAGTAGAACCTTCTTATAGTTGGAAGTGTGGGTTGTGATGAGAAAGTGGGAATGATGATTGATAGAAAGTATAGAGATAAACTTATGTGTGTTATAGAGTTTGTGTTAAAGTGATAAGTCCTTGTTTGTTAGTTTAGAGGTAATGAATGTGGTACAAGTTTCTTGGTAGAAGGTAGAGAAAGAGCAATTGGTTAAGGTGAATTGTTGTTTGCTTGAAGTAGGAAAGGAGTTATTGATGGTATTTATTATGTTAGAAAAGTATAGTTTATTAATGAAAGTATTTGGTGGTTGAGTATTGTTAATTTAGGCTTCCCCTGGGGTTGTAAAAAGGAGTTTAGTTGAAACTTATAGAGCCATGAAAGTAATTTATGTGTATATATGGGTAAATAGTCATAATATGTAAAATGAGGATGTGCTAACGTATTTTAATAAGATATATTATATGTTTATGACTGATTGTTGTTGTTATGAAGTTCTAGTGGACTAGTGTTTCTTGATATTTTATTTTATAGCTTCCAAGCGAGAATAGTAAGTGAGGTTGGGTTGTTAATTATGTATAGCACTAGACACTAAGTTTGAATAGTGGATGATCATAAAGATGGAAATAATGATTGCTTGGTTGGTGATGCTAGTTATATGGAAGTGATCTAGTAGGCTTGAACAATGTAAGCAAGAGTTTAAGTTCATGTATTCATAATTAAGTATGATGTTGTGGGTATGATGTAGAGGTGTGCCCAAGGTGAATGAGGATGCATTATTTTTGAAGTTTATTAAGTATTGTGTGTGGTTAATAGTACCATTGAGTGGTTAAGTGAAAGAAGACTAGCTATATCATACATGGTGTTCGTAGTAGGTAAGTTGAGGAGTTATGGATAGTTGGTGGTGGTCTTTTAAGGATGATTTTGATTCTTATGGTTTGGGAAAAATATAATTTTGATATGCGATCTTGGTAGGCTATGATTATGTGTTTAGTGAGGCAAGTATGTTGTCGAGTTAATAGAGTGTAAGTCTATGATGATGACTATTGAAGATAAAAAAAGTTAAGGGTGGTATGTACTAAGATTGTGACCAAGAATGAAGTTAGTATGGTTCATTAAAGGTTTGGGGATATCCATAGTAAGTTTTAGAAACTAAGTTTGAATCTTTGAAGATTGAGCTAATAAAAATAAGAGTTGAACCTCTAGATGGAGTGAACTCAGGGTATGGTGATACTCATGAAGATTCTAATCTAGTAAGTGTTCAAGTTATTATATGATGACTATTGGGATATAGAGAGATAGAGTTATATCTCTGAAAGAAGTATTAGTAGTAGGTTGCACACTTTCAGGTGTAGTCTTTTAGGGTAAGTTTATTATTTATGTGTATTGTTATACCCCAGACTGTAGAGTATACTGGTTTCAGATTAGATTAGAGTTTAGTAAAGAGTTCCATAGACTTAGAATGATGGCTTAAAGCTAAGGGGAGATGATAGAACAAGGAACCAAGTCAGGCCCCCATATTCTAGTAGTAATGCCAATATATTGTAGAACAACTGTAAGGGAGGATGATGCCTAGCCCATTCTTATCTCGGTGAAAAGTTTTTAGTCATCACAGTATCTACTCATACTAAACTCCTAATGATTAGTGAGATTTAGTTTATGTTATGAATGCCCTCAGTTTAGATCTCTTTAATGAATCCATGCCTTTGACATTCTATTCCTCACGCCTCAGTTAAGTGTCAAAGTTATGTATAGTATTTTTTGGTGCTTCAGGTCCTTATAAATTACCCCTTTAGTGAACTCTTCCTATGTTAAGATAGTGGTGGTGATAATGGATAAGCAATGGTTTAGATGAGAGGGAGTTGATGAACCTCATTAGCTTTATCAAGAAGGTCTTTTAACTTTTCTCTTAATTTTAATTTCTTTATCAAGAATGAACCATCTTTCTTACGCACGAAGAGTATGGGGACACCCCTGGGAGAGATGCTAGGATGAATAAAACCTTTATCAAGAAGGTCTTTTAACTTTTCTTTTAATATTTTAGCTTCGCAGGAGCCATTCTATATGGAAAAAGAGAAATAGGCTTAGTGTTTGGAAATATATCAATTCAAAGTCTATCTTCCTATATGGGGTATCCTAGGGACATCATTAGGAAAGACTTTGGGGAACTCATTCACTACTAGTACCGACTGAAAATAGGAGCTCTCGATACTGAAATCTTTGAGACGTACTAGATAGCACAAACAACCCTTAGATATCAGTTTACGGGATCTAAGATAAGATATGAACCTCCTATTATGTGTTAAAGAATTTCCTTCCCATTTTATGACTGGTTTATTAGGAAAATAGAAGGTAAATTTTCTAGTTCTACAATTTACGATAGCGTAACAAGAGTGAAGCCAATCCATCCTTAGAATTGTATCAAAGTCTACCATGTCAGCTCTACTAGGTCTATCATTGTATCCTGATGGAAAATAGGCACCACACAGTTTCTATAAACTCTCCTAGCAATAATAGAATCACCAATAGGGATTGAAACTGAGAAGGGTTCAGAAATTTTTTTAGGGTTATAGCCAAAGCTCAGAGCCACATAAGGAGATACATAAGATAGGGTTGATCCAGGATCAAGTAGTATATAAACATCATAGGAGAAAATTTTTAACATACCCATAAAGACATTTGGGGTGGCTTCTGAATCATGGCGATTGGATATAGTATATAGATGATTATGACCCCCACCTATACCGAAAGTATCACCCTTGGCTGAGGGGATAACGAAGTAGATTGGGGATTAGGGACCCCAAAGGCTCTTTTTGCTGAAGGACAATCTCTCTAGAAATGGATGAGCCAACAACAATTATAGCATCCACGAGTCCTACAATAACATTTACCTAGGTGAAATTTCCCACAAGTGCTACAATGAGGACGCGACGTAAAGGGCTGAGTCATGGACTGCGAGCTCTAATTCCTTAGCCCATTATTGGGTTGGGACTATTGATCGCCTAAAGGTCTAGGTACAGGGGAACTAGCCTATGACCGAACATTACCCTAAGATCTCCCCTTAGACCAATTATTCCCCCATTTGACACCCTGATTATGATTGACATCCTGAACTACCGACCTAGCCCTCTTGGTCTACATCTTCTCTGCCTCTACCTATTTCTTTTTCTCCTCTTCCACCTGTTGCATATACACCACTAACCTAGATATGTCCATGTCATTGTCTATTATTGCCCCCTGCATCCCAACACTAAATCATTAGAAAGGACGGACGTAAACTTCCTCATACGAGACCTCAACGTTGGATACCAGCTCTGAAGCATAGCAAGATAGCTATGTGAACATCAGAGCATACTCTTCAATACTCATTTTTTCTTGCTTAAGATTGACAAACCCTTCAGCTTCAGCTTCCCTTAACTCCTGAGGAAAGACATGGTCATGGAAAACATCAAAAAAAAATTTCCACACAGCTAGTACAACATTCTCACTCCTTAATTCTTCCTACTCATTAGACAACTAGTGAGCCACTCCTTTCAACTGGTAGGATGCAAGTTTTACCCCTTCTGTATCACTAGTATGCATAACTCTGAAAATATTTTCCATCTCATCCACAAACTTTAGAGGATCTTTCTCAATCTTGGAACTCGTAAAAGTAGGTGGGTTTAACCTTGTGAACTAACCAACCCAAGTTACTTCAGATGAACCAGTAATAGAACCAACATGATCAGACCGGAGAGACTGCGATGCTATGATCTAAGCAAGTATGTGGATAGACTAATGGAACTCGGCGTTCGAGACCTCTCTATATGGAGACTGAGTATAGTTGATACTAGTCCTAGGACTCAAGAAGGACTAGTTAGGACTGGTGGACCCCAGAAGAGTAGTGAAGTTTGGAGTGTGATCCCTATGCTAGGTCTGCATCCCATGGGTAGGGTGGACCTTCTCTGTATTTTCCTCAATAAGCAATGGTTCTGGTGAACATTAGATCTTCGTAGAGGCATGATCTAAAATGAGAAAAATTAGGAGTTAAAAGAATTTCATTGCAACTAGATTCTCAAGCACAAACTACAACATGAAGAAAGGAAAATATCCCTAAATGTCTTGTATCCCCCCTCTTATAAGTGTGGCGTGCTACACACCCATAAAAAGGATCTACTTGACATGACTTCGTAGACACCTTGGGACCCTGAATCATGATCTGATACCAAGATTGTCACGACCCAAATTGAGGCCTTGGATGAGATGGGCATCTCGAACCACGAAGTCCCCAGAGAATACTTAGCATAGTATCGTAAGCATAGTTCATACGAAAATAAAAAAAATACAATAGAGTTTCAAGAAGTCTTTTAAGCAAACTCTGTCAATAAAATGATAACAAAACATCAACCCAAATCCAATCTACAAAGCCTCAACTAGTGATTATCTGTATAGGATGGGACAAGTCTCTCGTCCAGACCATAAGAATAAAAGAATTTGAACATATGAATAAATGCCTTTCAAAAAAAAAAAACAGAGGGATCACCAACTCTGTAGCTTTAGAGAATTCAACTGTTACGCTGGACCGCAGGATTAAGCCTCAAAGCCTGCATTATGAGATAATGTAGCCACCTTAGGACGGTCAATACTTGGAATCGATTGTCATGTAGAATGGCTAAGAAAATAATATTTAAAAATAATAGTGATAGCAAAAACTCTAAATAAAACATATCATGGGGTTAGAAAGCAATTTAGCAACATGTAAACATAAACTCTGAGTTAAACATCTACTTTCTGGATTTTTGAACTGATTTCTATAGTTTTGATATAGATAACATCCCCGACCTCTCTGAAAACTCCACGGGCTATATGCGGTCTGACTTTAACTCACCGGCCATGCCCCCAAGCCAAGTTTACCGCAAAGATTGGAGTCTCTAAAGACAGACTGGTATACTAATGGCATAAAACAAGTATACAAAGATTTTCTTATCTTTCAGGACATTATCATCCCCGCAACGGCAAAACATAGTTTTGAGCTATAAGCTTTTCAACTCAGGCATATCTCATTAGGCCCTTATTTTAGTATCTTTAAAACATTTATTTTCTAAAAAATTGAGTCTGTCTCTCTGAATGACTATTTTTGATTCGATATCGTCATACCAAAGACTTGCAAGTCCCCATAAGCCATATTACATGTTTTGTTTATTCTCTTACATAACATGAATCATTTACAACCATAAGGTATTTCAAAATTCAATCAATAATGCTCTTTAAATCAATGTGATAATATAAACAAAGGCATTTCTATTTCACAATTCTTTTAATACCTTAAGGAAACTCCTCCCTTTTAATTATACTCAAATAATCACCATGGAAAACAAGAGCAACATTGGCATGGTTAATATTCTTCGAAACCTTTTAGATGAATAGTTAGGTAAGGAAAAACATTCAAGACTTCATTCTTCATCAATCACAACGTAATATACATAATTAACAAAAAGTTCATAATTGAGGCGTAAGTTCAATTTGAAATCATGTTCTTTTAAATAAATGAAATTCCATAATTTAAACACTGACAAGAGTTTTAGAAGAATGTAAATTTAAATCCCATAGATTTTAGGTCGTTCTACATACCTTTGATGGCGAGAAATTAAACAAAAATTAACCTTGGGGCTCTTCTACACACTTTACTAATTTCCTGACTTAGATAGGGAAAAAGAATGTTCTGATGTTGATTTAGGGTCAATCACAATTATAAAAAGCATATTAGAATATTAGGGGACGATTTTAGGTGCATAAAGACCATAATATCCCTCTTGGCTACCCAAAAATATGGCAAAATCGTCGACAAATGGGGAAAGGCGGAGATGAGACTCCCATTGTGAGGCTCCTACCTAAGCAGCGGAAAGGTCAATACGCGCCAGGCCTGCGCGGTGTAAGCCTCGTCAGGAGTTGGGACCGGTGCGACACGTGCCTATAACACCCCATATTTTTGGGCTAAAATTTGAATCATCTTTTCTACATATATAGACCCGAAGTCAATGATTTCTATTTAGATAAAAGGGTGAATAACAATTCCTTATCAATTTATTAGTGTGGGAACATCTTTGGAGATGAATATAAGTCATAAAAATCTCCTAACTCAAAGTTGAGTTCAGAACTTTCCTACCTATTGAGTTTTAGTAGATGTTCGAACTTGGGCTAACTTCCAACAACCATTACTCCTAAAATATAATGAGTTATATGGACTACTATGTATCAAATTAAATCTCTTCGGGTCTGCTTTTCAATGCAACTGACCATTCATTAATCCGAATTTGGAGTAAGAGTTTATAGATATTTTAGTGAGACATTGTCCAGGGTGAGCGATGACCGCATGAGGCAATGTTCATGCCGCACGATTGGGGGCATGGGGAATAGATGGAGCCATGCGATTTGGCCCGCAGAGCTACCCCCCTCCCTTTTCCAGACATAAAAGTATATATTTTCCTTTTCAAACCAAGGGCAAATGGTCCTTTCACTCCCTATAACTTCCCCAATCCATTTTATACCCCTAAAGTTGTCCTAAACTAGGAGAAATCTCCCAAATTCCTAATTCTCTTCCTCCCAAGAACATCAAGAAGGATTTCTCAATTTCAAAGCTCGCAGGTTCTAAACTCTAGGTTCTTATTTAATTTTCCTCTATCAAAAGGTATGTAGAACTATCCTAACACTCATGGGTGTAAGCATGATGTTTTGACTAAACCCTATATTTTATATGTATAAGTTAAGGTTTGGAAATTAATTGGGAAGCAAGAATTACAAAACCCCTTTTTCTGCTGAAATTATGTATTAACTATGATGCTGAAATTATGTATTAACTATGAGATTTTCTATAAACTCTAAATTGTATGTATGTGCATGTGTTATGGATTTTGAAGTGTATTTGAGAGCATGAACTATAAATCCCCTTTTTCGATCATGAGATTTATTTATTGACTAGTGTTGGGGGTTGTTTGATGAATGATGATAAGCTTGAGTTTTAAATGCCTCTTTATCAATTATGCATTGTCATTTTACGTTTTTTCAAAAGGATATTTCTTATTTCTAAATGATCTTGTTTTCTTACGAAGATTATATGTGATTGTGAAAGAGATGACCGACCACCTTAAGAGTTAAGTTTTGAAAGAAAGATGTTTTACTTAAGCTTGCATAACAGTTTCGAAAGAAAACTCTCATGTAATATTTGAATCATTTTGGTAGTCAAATAACATGCTTTTAAATAAAAGAGCTACGAGCATGATATGATACGACTTATAGAACTTGCAAATCTTAGAATGACGATACCAAATTAGACGAATGTCATTTCAGACTACAAACCATGTTTTAAGAAAAATACACGTTTAAAGTGGATAAAATATGGGCTTAAATAAAGTTAGGTGGTTAACCAAGAAGGAATGAGTTCATATAAATCATAGTTCGAAGTCATATTTTGCCGATTTGGGATTGATGCTGTCGTGAAATACGAATTATTGTTGTATACTTGATTTATGCTTTGGTATACTAGACCAGACACTCCAATCCTTGCGATAAAATTGGATTGGGGGATTGACCAATGAGTGAACATTGGACCCTATATGCAGTAGGGTTTTTCAGACCATGTCGGGTACGCCATCTAGCTCAGAACTAAAGCAAAAAGTGAGTCTATGTTTTATGCGATTGATTGAAGTTTTTTTTATTTATGCCCATGTGTTTTGATCTCTATTATGTTAAATTGTTTTCGTAATGCTCTTGATTATTTTATATAAAACATATGTTGTTTTTAGATTATTCTACATACCAATACATTCCAAGTGTTGACCGTCCTCGGGTGGCTATATTTTCTCATAATGTGGGTTCTAAGGCTCAATCCCGTGGTCCATCACAACAATAGAACCTTCATAAATGTCAAATTTGATGAACCATCCATCTTCCGGAAGACATTTTATTCATATGTTCATTTCTTTCAGTTTATGGTCCGGCCGGGGGCCTTGTCCCAACCTAGACAGTTATTCTTCAGTTGAAGTTTCGTAGACTAGATTTGTTTATTGTTTTGTTATGAGTTTATTGAAAGAGTTTGCTTAAAAGATTTCTTGAACTTTATTATATCTTCTGCATTTTGTGTGAATTATGCTTATGATAGTATGCTTAGGGGTCTCTCGGGCCTTCGTGGTTTGGAATGTCCATCGCGGTCATGGCCTAGGCTCGAGTCATTACAGAGCCCTCTCGCGAAGCCGAGGTAGTGGACCCTCATCGTGTGCGCGATGCAGGGCCAATGTGAGGTTGTCCTCGTGCAACACACAACCTACAATTTTTCCCAAGAACGCCTCTAAACTCCAGATATCTCAATCCCCATCGATTTCTATCCATTATATAGGTTCTAAAGGGTCGTTTTAGCTCTAATATAATGTTCGAATACAAGGGTTGTTTCGAGCTTTACCCTGTTTATGTCTAGTTATTGTTTTTCATTTCCTTTATGTATAGAAACCAATTTGTTATCGAAATCACATTACTAATTATGACCTTTTGAATCTCAATGAAAAAAAGGTTGGAATATGATAATGATAGAATACAAAATCTACTTGAAAAAAGATTGTAATGTATTGTCCAAAAAAGGATTAAAATGTAGTGTCTATAAATAGGGTCCCAATATAATAGTGTAGATATAACAAGAGGAAATTTCAATTATATACAAAAACAAAAGTAAATACGCCCTCCATTCCTTTTCAATTGCTGCCTTTTCATTTTTAGAGTCATACAATACAAACTTTGACCAATATTTTAAGATGTATTTCTTTATCAAGTTGAAAAAAGGAAAATTGCAATTTATAGTATTTTTGAACCGAGGTCTCCCAGCCTTCCAGATCAGTCCTTACCAATTTCTTGCAGATAACTTCACCAAGTCCCTAACTGAGCCTCGTATTAATTACATTCATAACAAGCTTGATATATATGACTTATATGCATCACTTCGAGGGAGAGTGTTAAAATATGAGTAGGAGAAGGAATAGTATCAACAGTTCAATGATACTCTTCTCTTATATTTTCCACAAGCGACAAACAGGATATTTTCAAAATTGTCCTTCTCATCCACCTTAGCATGCTCATCCTATTCAAAGTTTCATCAAGCCCTTTCGCAGTCTCTCCAAGAACTTAATAGTAACACTAAAATTATGATTCACGAGTGCAAGTAGAGGTCCATTTGGCAGTTTTACAAGCCTTCATTGAACATCTTGGACCAACTATAACATATAACAAGACAAGACACAACCTTAAAGATAGATCTCCTAATACAGTATCTTCATTAGGTCTTCGGCTAATTGTCACTAGAGGTGGGTATAACCTTAAAGACTCGTATAAGATCATTGTCACCTGCAACAAAAGGTTCTCCTCCATCAGTTACATATAGCATAAAAATAGACTACAAATTCACCAGGTACCTGTGCTGGTGGGAGTTAGCAGTTACGCGGTGGAAATTGGAAAATAGCATGAAAGAGACTTGACATAATCTTAAACCTTGTCCCGAACTTTTTCTTGTCTACTATGTACTTATCTAGCTTGCGCCTAATCTGCAAATAAGAAAGCTACTGGTCGAACCCGCTTCTTGGAGGGCGAGCTATCTGTGAAGTTCATATGCACCCACTGCCAATAAATTGTACCTACCTCCGCTCATGCTAAGTTGGAGTACATAATTATGAAGAAAACATGGCTATAAAGGTGCTTCCGTATCGGCAACATGATAGTAATTAGTCTAGTATTAGGCATCACAATTAATTGTTGTCTAATTTAAGGACCACGTAATGGCAATAACAATCAGACAAAAATCGAGGGTTGAGATATTAAACCAACAAGAAGACATACAATTTTTAGATGATTCAATCCATCAAAATCTGGTTTCCGACTCCCAAAGATTTGTAACACCTCTTCTCTGGCCCGTGTCTGCCAATCCTGATGCCTGCTCAACAAAATTAGTGTCCATACAAGCAACACTGCCATACTTTCTTGGCCAGCGAAATGAAACAACTTGCACTCTTGAATGACTTCTTCAATGATCAGTCCAAAATCCTTGTCTCCATGCTATTCGATTTCTTTAAAATTAGATTCCAGCAATATACCAAGTAGATCCTCATTATTCGCCTCTCCTGCTTTCATTGCCTTCATTCTTTTATCAATGATACCTCTAATCGAGGCATGAACATCCCTCTCAATTTCCTTCATTCTTCTGTTCCTCTTTGTTGGCAAAAACCTATGAAATAGTTCAATAAACAAGAAATCCAAAGAGGGAAAGAGACATCCATGAATGCATGATAAAACATAAGAGCAAGAGTTAATCATGTTGCACTTCTCAATGAATTTTGTAAAGGAGTACTAAGGCTATTGTTTTAAGTAAATAATTTACCTCCACCCCGGGATATAAACCGACCGCATAGCTTCCATGATATGCTGAGCTTGTTCCTTTTGAAGCTCAAATATTCTTCGACCTTCTTCATAGCTGCTGCCAAAAACTGTCCGAGAAATCACATCACTAGTCAGTTGTTGAAGGTGAGGCCATACATCTATCTCGTGTGAGCCTTCAACTGAAACAATGTTTTCCCATTTGCTTATTATCTCGGTACAGCTCAAGCAAAAAGATGGAAGCATGTGCTGTTTACGAAACAGTTAAGAGACGAGAGTGAACAATGAGACACTTCTTCAAAATGTTTTTTGGCTTTGTAATCAGGAACACAAGATGCAAGCAAATATGTCAAACAAGAACCACAATCAAGTGCAAGAAGCTGTCGTAAAGGAAATGGACGACCTAAACAGAATGTATTGTAGTTACAAACCTTTAGCTTCTCCAGATGGAAGGCGGTATTGATGATTTTTCTGTGTTTGGCCCATTTGTCTCCCTGCTGGCTTACAAGTCCTTGTGTCAGAAACTTGGTTAATGGATTTGAATGAGGCGTTTGATAAAGATAGTTTTTGCTGAATACTTCCTTTATAAACTCAGGGTCCATGAAGAACACCTGTGGTCTCGGACCCAACCATATAAATGATTTCTTTCCTGCAAGCAGATGATTCCTTATTAACTTCCAAATTGAAACTAACACAGCAGAGGCCATTCAGGATTTTCACCAAGGAGGTTTGAAAAATAAAATGAAATGTTTAACTTGGAACGACAGGTTTGGACATAGCTTCCTTAACCATCCCTGAAAGGTCTTTGGTGTCCCCATACAATATCCTATCGGAATTTCCCATCAATCCTTGTTGTCTCAGTAACTTCTCCAACTTTTTTGGTCTGAACCGAACCCAATTCATCACTCTCCATAGACACACCGATAGAACACTCACTATGGTAACACAAGTTGAAATTACTATAAATTGAACACTCTCCATTTTCACTTTCTATTTTGTGTCTAGTAAGAATTATGCTACTTAGACTTTTTGTTCTTTCTAAGGCCTTCCTTATTTTATTTTTATACAATAATATGAGTTGCAAGGTCGTCATCAGTGATAAACATGAAAAATTGGGATAAGGGAATGAGCACGCAATTGAATCTCCCTCCATTTCAATTTTTTGTCTATTTTTTTTGGGGGGAAAAAGATCAAATATGTCATTGAACTATCTGGCTCATTTATGTCATCAGTTAAAAGTTTGGCTCATTCATGCCATCGCTGTTATAAAATCGGTTCATTCATGCCATTAATTTTTAACGGTGATTTTCAAAAACAACTTTGCCACGTGACCTTTTATTAAAGGTTCACGTCATTAATTAAAATAAGAAAAAAGGCTCAAATATGCCATTAAACTATCAAAAATGACTCATTTATTCCATTGGTTAAAAGTCAGCTCATTCATGCCACCGTTGTTATAAAATCAGCTCACCATGTCATTATTTTTTAATGGTGGATTTTCAAAAATAATTTTGTCATGTGGCCTTTTATTAGAGGTCCGCGACATTAATTAAAATAAATTAATATTAATTTCAAAATATCTTAGACCCGTTAAAAATAACCGATTCATTTTACATAACCCAATACACACCCATTAAAATATTTATTTTCCTACAACAACTATTTTCTAATAAAAAAAATAGTGATTAATGTATATCCTTTTACTATTTCTAGTTGATTCTAAATCATTATAAATCTACGCTTAATAGAAACCTCAAAAATTCTATCCTACAGCAATTGATTAGTTTTAATTCCAATGACTCCAATATATACTCCGAAGTTGCGAAAAATAAATCAATGAACGATTAGGGCAAGCAAGAAAAAAAAAGAGGCGTACCAATAGAACTTCTCCATTCTTCCATCACGAATTAGGGGAGTATACATTATTGAAAAAATCATTTCCAAATAACTACTTCAAAGAAGTATGTTATTCCAATTATCCCGCCATGTATATGGGATAACTTCTCCCATCATTATGGTATAAATGCTGAAATAAATAATCCCGATACTAACTAATTTCAGACATTTTGAAATTACTATTGATTTCTTTTAATTAATGGCGTGGACTTCTAATAAAATACCACGTGGCAAAGCTATTTTTAAAAACTCATCATTAAAAAGTAATGGTTTGAGTGAGTTGATTTTATAACGGTGATGGCATGAATGAACCGAACTTTTAACTGATGGCATAAATAAGCCATTTCTGATAGTTCAATGGCATATTTGAACCTTTTTGCTTATTTTAATTAATAACGTGGACCTCTAATAAAAGGTCACGTGGCAAAGTTGTTTTTTAAAATCACCGTTAAAAAGTAGAGGCATGGATGAGCTGGTTTTGTAACGGCGATGGCATGAATGAGCTCAACTTTTAACTTATGGCATAAATGAATCATTTCTGATAGTTCAGTGACATATTTAAGCCTTTTCCCTTCTTTTTTTTTTTTTTTAAGTTTGTTTAGAAAAAATATTCAGTTCCTTTTTCAGTATTTTTTTAATTTGATTTTTTTCACGTGATATATTGAAGGTGACATAATTAAAGGTTATTTTAATAAATCTGACATATATTTATTTCAACACTATAAGATTTAAAGTTGTTTTTTAAAAAAAATTCCATGTCAGGTCAAAATATTTTATATAAATCAAACTAGTTTAGGTGTACGCGCCTTACGCGTATACCTCAATTTAATGAGTTCAAATATTACATTAAATAGGGTATTTGTTTAAATAATAAATATGAATATAATAATTAAATTTAATATATTTTGAGTATGTAAAGATGGAGAATTTATTTGTTAAACCTAATATTTACCAAAAATAATTTTAAAAGTCGATCGACATTCATCTACCATCTGTAAATTGCAAAAAAATAATACAATGATAGAGACATCAAAATAATACAATTAAATCTAATCTTTACATACAATAATTTTCTCAAAGTCGTCCGACACTCATCTACCACCTGTAAACAATACTCAAATAATACGATAATAGAAATATCAAAATAATATAACTAAACCTAACCTTTACATAAAAACATTTCTCAAAGTCGACCAACAATTATCTATCACCTGTAAACTGCAACAAAACAATATGATAAAAGTGATATTAAAACAATACAATTAAATTAAACTTTACACACAAAAAATTCTCAAAGCCGATCGAGATTCATCTACGAACTGTAAACTACCACAAAATAACAAACTAATAGAGATATTATGATAATACAATTAAAACTAACATTTACCTAAAAAAAATTCAAATCCGACTCACATTCATCTAGCATCTGTAAATTAAAATAAAAAAATATGATAATAAAGATATCAAAATAATACAATTAAACATAACCTTTACACAAGAAATTCGTCAAATTCAACCGACATTCATCTACGACTTGTAAACTATAAAAAAAATATAATGGTGATCACAAAGCTTCGATTTTGATCCAACTAATTCTTGTTTGAGCAAAAATTTTGACCATAAGGAATGATTTTGAATGAAAACAAAGAAGATACATATACACATGCATGTTGAATTTTATTATGCTGACAAAAACAGTGAAGAAGTTGAGGGTTAGAAAATCAAGCATCCACCAATCTAGACATGCAATCGAATCAAGTTAGATGGACATCAATCATATTCTCTCAATAAGCGAATCGCTTTGTTCTCTAGTTTAACGTACATCTCAATATTTATAGAATTATTTCCTTAATAGAGTCTTATTTTAGGAGTATTTTTGTAACTGAATAGTAGAAAGGAAAATATTAATTAATTCTCCCACCATATATTTTAGGATTCCATATATTGTAGGAAGTATAGTAGAAAGGAAAATATTAATTAATTCTCATACCATATATTTTAGGAGTCCTATATATTTTAGGAAGTCTAGTTAATATAATAAAAATAATTAAATAATAAATTAAAAAATAGTGAAAAGACAGTTTTGTCTAAAGAAGAGCTTTTTAATGAAGGGAAAAGGTTCAAATCATTTTTCTAAGTCTCTTCACGCTTTTAATATATTATAGATATAGATTTTGTTCTTTCTGTATGTATCTTGTTTACAACCTGTTCATCTATTTATTTCGAAATGACCTATATATTATATATTAGTTTTCACAATTTTCCAGCAACTTATTGACTTTATAGTGATGATAAATACTTTTTCGACCACTTTTTCAATTTTCCCCTTTTCAAATCGAGGTCTCCCAGCAGTCCAAATCAGTCTTTATCAATTTCTTGCAGATATCTTCACCAAATTCCTAACTGAACCTCGTATTAATTAAATCCATAAAAAGCGTAGTACATATAACTAATATGCACCAGTTTGAGGGGGAATGTCAGAAAATGAGTAGAAGAATGAATAGTATCAATAATTCAATAATACTCTTCTTTTATATTTTCCACAAGCGGCAAACGAGATATTTTCAAAATGGCCCTTCTCATCCACCTTACACCAAGTCCCTAACTGAACCTCGTATTAATTACATCCATAACAAGCTTAGTACATATAACTAATATGAACCAGTTTGAGGAGGAATGTCAGAAAATGAGTAGAAGAACGAATAGTATCAACATTCAATAATACTCTTCTTTTATATTTTCCACAAGCGGAGAACATGATATTTTCAAAATGTCCCTTCTCATCCACCTTAGCATTGCTCATCCTACTCAAAGTTTCAAGCCTTATGCAGTATCTCCAAAAACCTAACAGTAACACTAAAATCATTATTGAAGATGATGCTAATGTCGACCAAACCTCAAGTGAGGCTCAAGAGGATGCATTACAACAATCTACAATCATGAGTGCAAATAAAGGTCCGTTTGGTAGTTTTACAAGCTTCATTGAACATCTTGGACTAACTATAACATATAACAAGAAAGACACAACAACAATATGCCAAGTGAAATCCAACAAATGGGATTTGAGGAGGGTAGAGTGTACGCATATTAGGGTACTAAAGTTTTAATAATGGACATATGAATGAAACATATTGTGCAAGCTGGTCCACACAAGTGTAGAAAGAACAGTCATATGCAAGACTACTGATAAGATAAAAATATGTAAAGTCAGGAGTCGATAAGCAAGAAGTTTCAGATATGCTCTCAATACTTATCACATGTAGCAAAGAGGTTGAAAAGGAGATAAACACAAACACTTGAAGATTTAGCAAACATAGGATTCCTAATTGATCAAGGAGACACAATGCAACAAGAAGTGAAACTACTTAGAAGAGTCCTATTGAAAAAAAAAAAGTGCACATCATCAAAAGGACTCAAATCAGAGTGGGCTTAAATAAAAGATACTAGACCTCCACTCTTTGATGGTTCTCATTTTATCTAGTTAAGAAAATTCAAGATTGCTCTTCTTTTTACTGAGTATGAAGCATTTAAGATGAAGGAGAATAAATCCTTGCATGAGATGATGATAAGGCTTACTGCCTTAACAAATGAGCTAAATTTCTTGGGAAAGTCATCACTAAGGAGGAACAAGTTGAAAAGGTATTGAGGGTACTACCAAAATAAAAATGGAATGTTAAAGTGACTGTAATTAGGGAGGCAAAAGATCTTACAGGTATGACACTAGATGAACTGGTAGGGAACCTAAGGACTTATGAAATGGAAATTGATGAAGCTAAAAAACAAGCAGCTCTTGAGAAAATCTTGGCTTTGAAGGCTTCAGATAGTGATGAAGAAATTGAACTTGACAAGGAACAAGTTGCCTTCATAACTAAGAACTTCATCAAATTCTTTAAGAAGAATAAGGAAAAAGGTAGCAAGAAACGTTCCAATGACAATCCAAATAGATGCTACACGTGTGGTAAGACTGATCATCAGATCATGGATTGTCCTGTCTGGGAAATAGAATGGAGAAAGAAAAGGGCTGAAAGAGAATTAAAAGAAAAAAAACAAAAGAAAGGAGAGAGAAGAACAAGCAATAATAGCAGTATAGGGATCTGATTCAGATGGTGATAAAGTTGATGAAACAACATTCATGGCTATTGGAGATTCAGACTTAGAGGAAGAAGATGATGCTTTTGAGGTAAGTATACTTGAACTTAAAGAAAAGTTGTATTTATTTTCTAAAATAAAACTTATTTCCTTGATGAGTGCTCTAATTAATGATTTCCAAGAATTAACTTCTGATATGTATGAGCTGTTCAGCAGTTTTGCAAGTCTAAAATTCGATCTCATTGATTTAAAAGTTTGCAAGAACACTGTTGAAGAAGAAAATTGCACTCTCAAGAAATAGGTTGCACAACTTGTTTCTTCAAACAATGATCTTAAGTCTGAAGTCCTGAAATTAAATCTCACTGAAAATGAAAAAAAAGTCATGAGTAAAGAACAAGAAAATGCTGAACTTGAATTAGTTAAGTTCAAACAAGAATGTAATCATGCAACTGAAATGGTGAATAAACTGAGTCAAGAAGTCTCTAAACTGAGACTTGATCTTGAAAGAGCAAACATGTGGACAAATTCTTCAAGACTTGTTCACAATTTGAGTGAAAGAAATCACAGTGAAAAAGTAGGTTTAGGGTTTTCACAAAAATCCTAATGATCCTCAAGACTTGTGCTATATCTGTGGTAATCTGGGATATCCAACCACTGAATGTCCTGTGGCTACCAAAAGCAGATCTAGCAGCCAAAACCTGGCAAATAAATTCTCTCCGACCAAGAAAAAAGGAACTAATACTGGTCATATAAACAGGTCACATTACATGTTGTCTGCATGGACTAGAAGAAATTTAATTCATCCATTTACTCATAAAACTGGACCCAAGCTTGTCTGGGTTCCAAAAGCTAACCATTGATTTTTTGCTGAAGAAGGTGAAAGGAAGCAAAAAGCATTGGTATCTGGACAATGCTTGCTCAAGACATATGACTGGGGATAAGAAAAAGTTCCTTTCACTCTCTAAAGTAAATGGAGGAGGAGTTTTTTTGGTGATGGCAAAAAGAAAATCATTACTGGAGTTGGCAAAATTGGGACATCTGAATCAAGAGCATTAGAGGATGTCTATCTTGTGGAAGGACTGAAGCACAACCTACTTAGCATATCACAACTGTGTGATAAAGGAAATAAAGTTGTTTTCACTTCTGCAGGAGTCAAAGTCAATAGAATGGACACCAAGGAGATTGTGCTCACTGCAAGAAGATATAGGAATGTGTACAAAGCTAACATAATGGCAATGCCATGAAAAGAACTGACCTACCTGAGTGCTATGGAAAATGATCCTCTCATCTGGCACATGAGACTTGGACATGCAAGTCTAAAATAACTAAACATACTTTTTTCCAAAGATATGGTATTGGGTTTTCCCAAAACCAAATTCAAAGAAGAAAAGGTATGTAGTGTCTATGTAAGGGGGAAGAAGGTAAAATCTTCTTTTAAATCAAAGAACCATGTCAGCACTATCAAGTGCCTTGACCTGATACATATAGATCTGTGTGGACCAATGAGACTTCAAAGCAGAGGTGGAAAAAGGTATATTTTTGTGATTGTTGATGATTATTTCAGATTTACCTGGACATTGTTTCTAGCCTCCAAGAAGATGCCTTTGATGTCTTTTCCATATTCATCAAGAAAAATAAAAAGAAACTGGACACCTCTCTAATTTCCATAAGATCTACCATGGTACAGAATTTGAAAAATGTCAAGTTTTTAGACTTTTGCTCCTCAAATGGTATAGATCACAACTTCTCTGCACCTAGGACACCTCAACAAAATGGAGTAGTAGAAAGGAAAAAAAGACCTTGGAAGATATAGCTAGAACAATGATGCTTGCAGAAAATCTTGCTAAAAACCTTTTGGCTGAGGCAATTAGTACCGCAACATATATCATAAATAGATGCATGATCAGACCTATTCTAGAGAAGACTCCCTATGAATTACTAAAAGGAAGAAAGACAAGCATTTCTCATTTTAGAACTTGTGGTTATAACTGTTTTATTCATAATAATTGAAAAGATCAATTGGGAAAATTTGATGCTAAAAGTGATGAGGGAATCTTCTTAGGTTATTCATATCATAGTAAGGGTTATAAGGTGTTAAAAAACAAAACTAATTGTGTTAAAGAAAGTGTGCATGTAGTATTTGATGAATCTTGTGCTAAGGCTAACATGCAGGAAGAAAGTGATTCTGAGGAACAGGTTACGCAACATGGTCCATCAGCAGAAGGTGTCAAATCTGGAGGCACACTGATGGGGGAACTGATTTTGGAGGTACACTGGTAGGGGGGGAATGAACCACCAGCTACCCCAAATCAGAATGATCACAGTGATCCTAGTACTTCACAAGGATTGATTCCAAAAGGATACAAGTATCAAGGATCTCATCCTATTGAAAATGTGCTCACTGATCTCACTCCTAGGATCACTACAAGGTTAGGGTTGAGGAGTGTTGAAACCCAATTTTGACTCTCCATACTTAAAATTAATGCATTTAGGCTCTCCAATTGTTAAATGACACAATATGCAATTTTTCACATATCTTTTGCAATTGTTAATAAATTATTGATAATCATCATTATTTTATAATTTTTAATCATTGATTGTCATATTTTAATTTTATACGATTTATTGATAATTATCTTTAATTTAATAAATTTTAAGACTTTTATCAATTTATTATTATTTTAATATTTTTTGCACAGTCATTTACATACATACAAAATATAGCACTGCAATTTTTTACTGCACAATATAATTTTAATTATTTATAGCATAATGTATCTTTTTTAAAGATAATTATATTTTTTATTTGTTATTTATATTTTTCTGTAATTATATATTGACATTCATTATTTTGTACGTTATTTAATACAACCTACAAAAGTAAATCGATTTAATTATTTTAATACACAGAACAACAAATCAGTCAAGTCAAAGTCTCATCATATTTATGACATTTGACTTTTCTTTTATCTACTATCCCTAATTTAAGGGATGTGTTTGAAAAAGATTGATTTGATATTCTATTTTATTTTTATTATTTTTTTATTTTTAAATACTCAATATACATACACATAATAAATACATAATATACACACGTACACAACATGATATCATATTTTTTTATACTATTTTTAATTAATTACATTTTTTCAATATTTTTGGCATTCTTTATATTTTTCGTAATTACAAATTATTTTTCTTTTATATTTTTACGATTTACAAACATTAAATTGGATTAATTATTTTTTTACATAATATAATACAAAATAAAAAGGGAGACAAATAACACGAAATAAGGGCGGCCACAAAATATATTGACACATTTTTCTTTAAATACACACTACAAACATACCCACAAAAAACACTCAAACATCTCCTTACTCTCTCTCCACCTTCCCTCTATCTTCTTCTCTCTTTAAACCAACAAAAACTGCTACCGTCTGCTCCAAAGAGCCGGCCAGCCACCGACGAACCAATCGGCAAGCTGTCGACCAGTGTCGCCTCTCATCTCTTCTCTCTTATCCTCCGTTGAAAGCACCACCAACGGCGCCGCCCCTTCCCTCTCCCTTTCGCTACTATTTGATGAAAAATGGGTCAGATCTGGCTGGGGATTTGTGTATCCGGCATTACTCCGGTGAAAGTCATTGAAGCAATGCCAACAATAACCTTTGCTTTGAATTTTAGCATTGGATGGACTGAGTATTATTGATTTTATGTGTTATATGTTAGGTTTTGCACAGATCTGATCAGAGTTATACATTTTTCGATAACTCTATTTTTTATGAGATTTTTCTATTTTAGACTGCATTTGTTCATGTATTTTTGTTATCTACTTTCACTGTTGCTACCATTTTTGCTCTGGGTTTGCTGTTCTGATTTTGCTTTGTGTTTGTTGATCTGATTTTGGATAATTTTGTAACTTACGAACATCCGTACATCTATACTAATAATGAACAATACTTGGCCAATCAAATTATCTCCCGTTGGATATTTGAGGTCACCCCAATACAAAAGACGGATCTTTATTTTTTAAATTATTTATTTTTTATAAAAAAATAGATACTTGTCCAATGATATTATTTTACATCAAGGGCTGACGCTTGGCCAATGAAGAAATTATTCATCGATTTTTGAGGCCTTCACAAATAAAAGGGCGGATTTTACGTATACAATTACGTAACAAAAATAAATATTTTTGGGTGATGACGAAATCTTTATAATATTTCAAAATTTTATCTGAGTCCACCTTTTAACAAAAATTATATTTTTAAATATGTATATACACATATATTTTTTAATTTATTTTAATTATTATTTATTTTTTACTAACATTTTTTTACAAGTGTTTATACAGGTTATTGGGAATCGTTATCGAAAATTATAGTCAAAGAAGACTTTAAATTATGTGTTTATATTTTTTATATTCTTGCACTTATACAAATACTAATCATAGTGAAAACTTTATTTTTTGGGTGTTGGGCGGGATATATTTTATTTAATCTTCACCACGCGTTTTGGCAAATTTAGGCCGTTAATATTTATATAAAAATATTAGATTGACTTATTTTATTTAATCAAATAATTTATACTTTTTAGACTAAAAAATATTACGTCGTATTTTCCTTTAGAATAATTTTTCTTTATTTAATATTGACTTTTCCTTACATACATATATACTTTGTTTATATATATTTTACGATAACATATTTATTAATATTATTTTAACACATATTTTATCTGTATATATTTGTTTTTCATTTCTTTTGTTTATTACTTGGAAAAACTTAGGCCGTTAATATTTACACTAATAAATTAAATTAATCAATTAATTTATACACTTTGATATCATAAACATTGTGACCTTTTCTATTCAAATAAATCTTTACTTTTTCATAAATTTTAATTAAATAAAGAATATTATTTGTAAATACTTTTTCTTTTCATGGCATATCAAAATACATTTCTTTTTTCATACATTATAAAGTACTTTTCTTTTTCACATTTATTTATACATTTTTATACATGTCCTTTGCATATTTTATAACAATTTATTCTATTCATATATTTAATATACATATACCTTTACATAGTTTTAAAGAATTATTTTTTATTTAATACATACATTTTTTCATTATTTTAAATATACCTCCTCTCATTTTGATAAATTTAGTCTAGTTGGATACCACATTTGTGGATCCTGAAGGGTGCCTAATCCCTTCCCTTTGGAATAATTTGAACCTTTACCTAGAATCTCAATTGGTTTTCGCAGACTGAAATATAAAATCTCACATGTTAATAATTCAAGAGGTCTCCTTATTTTCCTTAAAAATTAGGTGGCGATTCTATGCATAAATTAATTCTTTTTAGAGTCCAATAAGTCATGCTTGTTTAACCTTGGCGAAAATAGGGCATGACAAGGAACATGTGTGCTTTCAAGGTATTTCTGTCAGAAATTGAACCAAAAAAGGTGAATGAGGCACTTCTTGATGCTGATTGGATCATAGTCATGCAAGAGGAATTAAATCAGTTTGAGAGAAGCAAAGTCTGGTATTTAGTCCCTTTCCCAAAAGACAGAATAGTGATAGGGACTAAGTGGGTATACAGGAATAAAGTTGATGAGCATGGAACAACTACAAGAAACAAGGTAAAATTGGTGGTCTAAGGATATAATCAAGAAGAAAGCATAGATTTTGATGAAACTTTTGCTCTTGTACCTAGAACTGAAGCAATCAGGCTACTTGTAGCTTTTGCTGCTTATATGGATTTCATTCTCTATGAAATGGATGTTAAGAGTGCATTCTTGAATGGCATTCTCAAGGAGGATGTATATGTTAAAAAACCACCAGGATTTGAAAGTAAGGAATTTCTAGATCATGTGTATAAGCTTGACAAGGCCCTGTATAGTCTAAAACAAGCTCCCAAAGTTTGGTATGAAAGATTAGCAAAATTTCTTCTAGAGCACGATCATACTAGAGGTAAGATTGATAACACTCTTTTCTTGAAAACTTATGGAAAAGATTTATTGGTGGTGCAGGTATATGTAGATGATATCATTTTTGGCTCCACAAACATGAGTATAACTCATGACTTTGCAAAACTCATGAGTTGTGAATTTGAAATGAGTTTGATGGGTGAGTTAAACTTTTTACTGGGATTGCAAATCAAGAAAATAGCCTCTGGAACCATGATACATCAAAAAGAGTATGTCAAGAAACTTCTTAAAAGATTTTCCATGGAAGGTGCTAAGGAGATCAGTTCACCAATAGCTACTGCCACCAAGCTAGACATGGATGAAACAGGTCTTGTAGTGGAGCAAAAATTATATAGAGGGATGCTAGGATCATTACTGTATCTCACAGCAAGTAAACCTAATATTGTGTTCAGTGTGGGCCTATGTGTAAGGTTTCAAGGAAATCCTAAAGAATCTTATCTAAAATCTGTGAAGAGAATCTTTAGATATCTTAAAGGAATTAGTAATCTTGGACTATGGTATCCAAAAGGTAGCAATTTTAACTTGGTAGGATACTCTGATGCTGACTATACAGGATATTTGGCAGATAGGAAAAGCACCACAGGTATGGCACACTTTCTTGGATCATGTTTAATTACCTAGTCCACCAAGAAACAAAACTCAGTAGCTCTGTCTATTGCTGAGGCTGAATATGTTGCTACAAGATCTTGTTGTGCTCAGTTGTTATGGATTAAACAACAACTCATGGACTTTGGTGTGGATGTTGGATGTGTTCCTATTTTTTGTGACAATACAAGTGCCATTAATATTGCGAAGAATCTTGTTCAACATAAAAAAACTAAACATATTAATATTAGACATCACTTTCTTAGAGATAATGTTGAAAAAGGTCTTATATCAATCATGTTCTGCTCTACTGAAGAACAAATTGCTGATATATTCACTAAGGCATTAGGCAGAGAACAATTTGAAAAGGATAGGTTAGCCTTGGAGATTATTAAAATTGCATAAATCACTCTCAATGATTGATTAAAAAAGACTATATGCTTCTAAGTGTTTGTTGATTAATCCAGTCTTGCACATTTAGTTGTGTATCTTCATTCCAAGATTTTAGAGTAAATTGACTCATTCATGTGTTGATTTTGCAGAGAGGCTTGAACACTCAGGCAATTTTGTCCATCTTATTCTCAAAATTAAGGTATGATTACATTTTACCTATAGTTGCATAAAGAGAAACTGGTTTACTACATGGTCCCTTGCCACTCCCTCAACCGCCAAAAATCCAAAAGTCTTTCTTTTTCAAAAAGCTAGCACCATTTTCCCATCATCACTGAACATCTCCATCATTAAATTTCTTTACCAAATACACTCCATACACGATTTAACTTTCTTTACTTCCCTTTAAATACGTTCCCTTCTCTCTTTCATCACTCATTCTCTTCTCCAACCAAATCACAGCTTCAACTATTCTCTTAACTGTGGCTTCGTCTTTCTCCTTTGAATCCTCCTACCTCCATGACTCCACTACTTCACCCTCCACTGTAATTATCCTCCAACCCCTGCAAATGAAACCCCATCTGTTCCACCTATCATTCAATTCAAACTATCTGATTTTGCCATTCTAAAAAATTTCCAAAACCCATTCGCTCAATCTGCCTTCAGTTCATGATCCTTTCCCAAACCCACTCCACCCGCTCCGATTCCTTTACAAATTCTTGACCCTGATGATGTTCCAATTGCAAACTTGATCGTGCGAAAGTCAAGATCTCAGTCGAAAAGAAAACAGCCTTTCTCCATCATTGTTGTTGAGGACCAAGATCTTGTGGAACCTCTTCCTGTTATCCCTACTCCCAAAATTCCTCATACTCGTCAGAGGAAATGTCAAGAAGCATCATCCCTTGCTAAATCTCTTCAAGCAAGCAAGAGGAAATAGGTTGATACATTTGCTCCTCCTTCTCCTACTTCCCCATCTCCAGATATACTTCTTTGTTCAGTACGAAAAGGCAAGACCGTTAAACGCACGATTCCTAAACCCTCCATTTTTCGTACGCCTTCTTCTGAGCCTGAATCCATCTCTACTTTAAAGCCTTCATTCTCTTCCAATTCCACTGCTACAAGAGCCTCTTCACGCTCAAAGAAATAGGTTGAGATACATGTTCTCTATGACTCATCTGCATCTGAGTCACTTTCTGACACTCCCCCTGCTCCTTCTACTGACTTAAATCCTAATTTTGAGATTAATGTAGATACTCCTGCTGACAAAGCATCTCAGTCAGCTCATATTATCTACTTTAAAAAATGTAAGTTGGCTAGAGGTTGTGTTGTCACTGGTTTTGGAGGCCCTAAAATGGATATCTTGGTCTCAAAATTGGAGGTCCAGGGGTGGTCAAGGTGATCACCAAGTAAGTTTGGAAAAGATGAAGTCTATGAGTTTTATACTAATGGGGTTGCCATTAGGGAAATGTTTTCGACCACTGTTCATGGCATTACTATCATTCTTTATGTTGCTGACCTTGCTTTAATCTTGCATATTCCTACAGGGGGTGGGGGTTATTATGTCAAGGTTACTTGGCCTCCTCTTGATTATCTTGCTTTTGCTCTTGATGTCTGTCGCAAGTTTCTGGAAACCCTCATCTTGTCACTCATCATAGGTCCTTAAACGTGAGATTTCCCCACTCCATTAGCTTTACTTCGATATTGTTCATAAAATACTTTTTCCCCAAGAACTGCTTGATACTGAAGTACGGACTGGCCTACCTCGCCTCATGATTCAGCACATGCAAAGGGTTCTACTTCAAGATGTGAATAGTCATGCCTTGCTATATGAATTTTAGCTCACTTTTGTTTTTGAGGATTTCAATGTGCCAATCAAAGTGTGTTCTCTGCAAATCACTAAGGACGTCATAGGGTTTGTGAACCATATGGAATTACCTATTTCCATGAGGAGAGTTGATAACCCTGTGCAACTGTTCAGGAATACACTTGCAGCAAAAACTGCTGAGTTAGAGGTTGTTCAGGCTGCACTGAAGGCTACTCAAGCTACCCATGATGATGAGAAGAGGGCTCTCCTTGCTCAAATTGCCTCACTTATAGCTTCCGTAGAACGTGAACGATCTAAGAATGCTGATATTATTCGGAAATTGACCTCCCTTATCCCCTTTTCTTTATCTACTTAGTTCCCCTCTTAGTGCCTTAGGACTGTCTCTTTTGTTTTCTTCACTAGGTACCTATTATCTCTTATGTTGTTTTTGGGTAATTTTAATTGTATCCTGCTTTTTGAATGAAATAGACTTACTTGCTAAATTGTGTTCTGCTCCTATTTTTTCTTAATGCATTAATGATCTTTTACTCTGGGTTTAGTTTGTTTTAGTGATAGCCCCAGTGGCCATGGATTATTAAACATTTTTCACTTTTTGGGCCCATCTTTTCGATGATGTCAAGAGGGGGAAGAATAGATTATGCAATGCTTATAACTCAATTGACTAACTTGTTTCATTCTGTGTTCTTTTGTCAAATTCCTTTATTGAGAATGTCAGGACTTTGTGATGAATATTGTGTTTGTCATCATAAAAAAGGGGAAATTTGTTAGGGTACTGAAGTTTTGATAATGGACATATGAATAAAACATGTTGTGCAAGCTGGTCCATACAAGTGTAGAAAGAATAGTCACAGGCAAGACTATTGATAAGATAAAAATGCGTAAAGTCAGGAGTTGATAAGCAAGAAATTTCAGATATGCTCTCAACACTTATCACATATAGCAAAGAGGTTGGAAGGAGATAAACACAAATACTTGAAGATTGGGCAAACATAGGATTTCTACTCGATTAGGGAGACACAATGCAACAAGAAGTGAAACTACTTAGAAGAGTCCTATTGAAGAAAGAAGTACACATCATCAAAAGGACTCAAATCAGAGATTCAAGAGTTTCACTCAAGCACTAATAAGAAAAGCATCAATCAGTAAATCAGTTCACTAACTTGAAGAACTTGGTCCTTTACTTAGCAAGTCGTAGACTTTGTAGTAGGTTGGTTCTTTGAGTTGTAATGTGTTTTATTTCTAGTCTCAGTGAAATATAAACTGAGTTAGCAGTTATGTCTTCAAGTTAGGGACCTCAAAGACTTGGGTACACTTATCTTAGAAAAATTTGTGTTATTGTAGAAATAAGAGTTTAGAAGTTTTAATTCCTAGTTTACAAGAAGTCTTGTAATTTGTTGATTGTTGAGGCTTAAGAGTATTAGTGAAGTTGGGGTTAAATCCTGTAGAGGTAAAGGTCGTGGTTTTTTCACCCTTCTTGAGCCGAGTGTTTTCCACGTAAAAATAATTGTCTTCATTTTTACTTACGTGAACCACGTTAGTTGACTTGTTCCACTGATAGGCAACTATTAGAGTAAAATACTAAAATCAATAGGGTACGCACTCTAACAATGCAGAACTTAGCCCTACCTAGTAGAGGTAAAGAGGATGTTTTCGAAAGACAAGATACTATTTATAACAAACAAACTATAGTTTGTGCAGAATAAGTGGAGCACCATATTGAGGTTGCGTAGTTATTATGGATTGTGGAGCATGTGTGTAAGATGGAGACAGTTCGAATAAGAAGCATGATCATAGCCAGAGCCATCTTTTCTTCTATCATGGAGAAATTTTGACCAATGCATATTCTGGGACCATAGATAAATGGAAGAAATGGAACTTGACCCTTTGTTGCACTCGAGACTCTATCTCTGAATCTCTTTGGCTTGAACTTCTTTTCATCTTCGCCCCATATCTCTTCATCATGGTACCCTAAGATCACTAGTATGGAGACTAGCACACCATCTAGTAAAGATAGATCTCCTAATACAGTGTCTTCATTAGGTCGTCGGCTAAGTATCACTATTGGTGGGTATAGCCATAAAGAATCGTATAAGATCATTGTTACCTGCAACAAAAGGTTCTCCTCCATCAATTACATATATCATAAAAATAGACTACAAATTTACCAGGTACCTGTGCTGGTCGGAATTAGCAGGTACGTGGTGGAAATTGGAAAATAGCATAAAGAGACTTGACATAAGCTTAAACCTTATTGTTGGTTTAAAACCGTTAAAAGGAAAATAACGCAGGAATTAAATTCAAAAGCTAGCCGCTGAAATAGAGATGGAGTTTAAAGAAAAGAATATGCAGAGAGGTTAATTTTTTTCGGTGAAAGCCTTATATTATTGATCATCAACTAGCAACTTAAATAGTTGCTATTACAACTAAAAATAGGACAAAACTACAATAAAAGAAACAACCTATTTCTACCAAAATTAAAATAACTAATCAGTTTCCTACCAAAATTGGAATCCCAATCTGGCTAGGATTTGTACGTAAAAAGAAAAGATGGAGAAAAAAGAAAAAATAGTCTGTATTCTTAAAGAAACTTTCAACACTTCTCCTTGCTTTATGAAATGCAAACACCAATTTTTTGCCTTAGAAGGTCAAACTTGCTGACTGGAAATAGCTTAGTGCATAAGTCTGGTAGCTCATTTTCAGACATACAGTAGATTAGATTCACTTCTCCCTTTTGCTAAGAAATAGAACTTGATGTTGAAATGTTATTTGGTCTTCCTATGAAACATCGGATTATTTAAGATTGCTATAGCTGCTTGGTTGTCGACTAGAATCTCAGTACTGTCATTCTGTTTCATATGTAAATCACATATGATCTTTTTGAACGAGATAAGATACTTACAACGAATAGAATATCCGTCCTTGTCGCAGTGAGATTCGTTAAGTACCCGACTAAGTTTCTTTAATACCCTTCATCAACTTTATCGGCTCCATCTTCTTTACAAAGATTCTCTTATTGATTCATTGGTGTGCTCATCGACTTGCAATCCTCCGTTTGAAATTTCTTCAGAATTTCCTTTGCGTATTTCTTTTGGTAAATGAACACTTCACTTTTGCTTTGCTTGATCTCCATCCCAAGAAAATAGGACATAAGACCAAGATCGGTCATTTCAAAGACATGCATCATTTCTTCTTTAAACTTATCAACCAACTTTAAATTATTTCCTGCTAATAGAAGATCATCAATATAAAGAGACACAATAAGAATATCATTGTCTTTGTTTTATGCAAAGAGGGATTCCGATAAGCTTTTTTCAAAACCCAAGCCTAACAGATGATCATCTATCATGCTCTACCAAGCTCTTGGTCTTTGCCTTAAACCATAGAGAGCTTTCTTTAGAAAATAAACCTTATTTTCTTGTCCGTTGACAACAAAACCATTTGGTTGCTCAACATAATCTCTTCCTAGAGAAGACCATTGAGAAAGGCTGACTTAATATCTAGTTGATAAAGTTTTCAATTTTTTTTCGCTGCAATGGCTAGTAGCAATCTGATTGTGTTAAGGCGAGCAAATGGTGCAAAAGTTTCAGAGTAGTCGACTCCAAAGATCTGAGCATAGACCTTCACCACAAGCCTCTCTTTGTGTTTGTTGATGGAACCATTTGCGTTCAACTTTGTCCTGAAGACCCATTTTACACCAATGATCTTTCTGTCAGGAGGTTTCTGAACAAGCTCCCAGGTTTGATTTTTTTCTATCATCGTCATCTCCTCCTTCACTGCAGCCACCCATTTTTCATCCCCTTCCGCTTCCTCATAACTTTTGGGCTCACAAATTGCAGTATTGCATCTCTGATAGATATCAGAGATCAACCTCGTTCCCCTAACAGGAGGATCATCTACTAGATCTTTTGGATCTAATTGAGTGGTAACTGTTGGATATTTTTCGGTCTTCTCCCAATTCTAATTTTGGTCCTCAATAAAGTGAACATCTCTAGGCAGCTCCATCTCATGTAACATACATCTGGCCATCTCCATTATTCATCTATTTTTTCTTTCACTAACACCATTTTGTTCTGGTGTGTATGGAGTTGTGAGTTGATGCACAATGTCAGCCTTCTCACAGAATGAATCAAATTCTGTTGAGGTATATTCCTTTGAATTATCAGAACTCAAAGCTTGAATCGTACAACCACTTTGATTTTCCACCAGTTTCTTGAATTTTCATAATACACCAGCAACTTATGACTTGAATTTCAAGAAAAAAATCCAGCACATTCTTGTAAAATCATCAATGAAAAGAACGTAATAGATGCTACTATGTAGTGATGGAGTTCTTTGAGGTTCGGCGACATCGATGTGAATTAGTTGCAGCTTTTGTGAAGCTCTCTAAGTTGATTTTGAAAAAGGCTTTCTGTGTTGCTTACCGGATTGGCAGGCATAACATTCAGTAGCGTTAACATCCAAATCGGGTAAGTTCTCCACCATATTTAATTTATGCATTTTGACAAGCCCTTGATAATGATAGTGCCCGAGTCTCCAAAACAATAACTCAGTAATGTTTTCTTTTGCTGAATACACCATCTGCTTTTCTTCCAATAGATTTAATGAGAAACTTCTGCCTCTCATTTTGACTTTAAATAGGTCTTGTCCAGATGCTTCCTTAATCAAGCAGTTTTTATCTTCGAAATACAATTTGAAACCTTTTTCTAATAACTAACCAACACTTAACAAGTTCTGGTCCAAATCGGGTACATAAAGAACATCATAAATTGTTTTAGTGCCTGACTGTGTTTCAATTGTAATGATTCCCATTCCTTTTGCTGGAATATAACCACCATGGACGATTCTAACTTTTGTAACTTTAGTAGAACTTAAATCTTAAATAGATCTTTATCACAAGTTATATGATTTGTGCATC
>NW_025876509.1:0-3840 GCF_002878395.1 Capsicum annuum
TTCAGGACCCTCTTGATAAATGAGATTTATATTCTTTTTAGGACCCTTCTGAAAAATGGGATTTTACTTTCTGTTCAGGACCCTCCTGAAAAATGGGATTTTACTTTCTGTTCAGGACCCTCCAAAAATATGGGATTTCTCATTATGTTTAGGACCCTGTTGAAAATGGGATTTTACTTACTATTCAGGACACACCTGAAAAATAGGATTTCAGTTTCTGTTCAGGACCCACCTGATAAATGGGATTTTACTATCGTTTCAGGGCCGTCCTAAAAAATTGGATTTCAGTTTATGTTCAGGACCCTTCTAAAAAATGAAACTTTACTTTCTGTTCATGACTCTCCAAAAAAAAAGGGAATTTACACTATTCAGGACGCTCCTGGAAAATGAGATTTTACTTTCTATTCAGGACCCTCCTTAAAAATAGGATTTTACTTTTTGTTCAGGACCCTCCTAAAAAATGGGATCTGACTTTATATACAGAACCCTCCATAAAAATGGGATATTACTTTCTTTTTAGGACAATCCTGAAAAAAGAATTTCACTTTCTTATCAGGACCCTCCTGATAAATGGGATTTTACTTTCTTTTCAGGACCCCCCTGAAAAATGGAATTTTCACTTTCTATTCAGGACCATCCTGATAAATGGGATTTTACTTTCTTTTCAGGAACCTCCTAAAAAATTGGATTTCAATTTATGTTCAGAACCCTTCTAAAAAATGGAACTTTACTTTCTGTTTATGACTCTCCCAAAAAAAGGGAATTTACACTGTTCGGGATCCTCCTGAAAAATGTTATTTTACTTTCTATTCAGGACCCTCCTGAAAAATAAGATTTAACTATTTGTTCAGGACCCTCCTAAAAAATGGGATTTCACTCTATGTTCAGGACCCTTCTAGAAAATGGTATTTTACTTTCTATTGAAAACCTTCCTGAAAAATGGGATTTAAATTTCTTTTCAGGACCCTTCTGAAAAATGGGATTTTACTTTCTGTTCAGGACCCTCCTGAAAAATAGGACTTTACTTTTGTTCAGGATCCTCTATAAAATGGGACTTTTGTTCAGGACTCTCCTGAAAATTGGGATTTTACTTTTTGTTCAGGACCCTCCTGAAAATAGGATTTAACTTTCTATTTACAACCCTCCTAAAATATGGGATTTCTCTTTATGTTCAGGACCCTCCTGAAAAATGAGATTTTACTTACTGTTCAGCATACTCCTAAAAATGGGATTTCACTTTCTGTTCAGGACCTTCTTGATAAATGAGATTTTACTTTCTTTTCAGGACCCTCCTGAAAAATGGGATTTTACTTTCTGCTTAGGACCCTCCTGAAAAATGTGATTTTACTTTCCGTTCAGGACCCTCCTAAAATATGGGATTTCTCATTATGTTTAGGACCCTGTTGAAAATGGGATTTTACTTACTGTTCAGGACACACCTGAAAAATAGGATTTCAGTTTCTGTTCAAGACCCTCCTGATAAATGGGATTTTACATTCTTTTCAGGACCCTCCTAAAAAATTGGATTTCAATTTATGTTCAGGACCCTTCTATAAAATAGCACTTTACTTTCTGTTCATGACTCTCCCAAAAAAAAGGGAATTTACACTGTTCAGGACCTTTCTGGAAAATGAGATTTTACTTTCTATTCAGGACCCTCCTGAAAAATAGGATTTTACCTTTTGTTCAGGACCCTCCTGAAAAATGGGATCTTACTTTATATACAGGACCCTCCATAAAAATGGGATATTACTTTCTGTTCAGGACACTCCTGAAAAAAGGATTTCACTTTCTTTTCAGGACCCTCCTGATAAATGGGATTTTCCTTTCTTTTCAGGATCCTCCTGAAAAATAGAATTTTTACTTTCTGTTCAGGACCCTCTTGAAAAATAGGATTTCAATTTATGATCAGGACCCTCCAAAAAAGTAGGACTTTTCTTTCTATTCAGGACCATCCTAAAAAATAGAATTTCCTTTTCTGTTCAAGACCCTCCTAAAAATAGGACTTTAATTATTGCTCAGCACCCTCCAGAAAAATAGGATTTTACACTCTATCCAGAACCCTCCTATAAAATAGGACATTACTTTATGTCCCGGACCCTCCTAAAAATGGGACTTTACTTACTGTTCAGGACCCTCCTACAAAATAGAAATTTAGTATCTATTCAGGACACTCCAGAAAAATAAGATTTTACTTTCTGTGCAGTACACTCCTGAAAAATTAGATTTCACTCTATGTTCAGGACCCCCTACCGGAAAATGAGATTTTACTTTCTGTTCAGAACCCTCCTGAAAAATAGGATTTAACTTTCTTTTCAGGATCTTCCTGAAAAATGGGATTTTATTTTCTGTTCAAGACCCTCCTATAAAATAGGACTTTACTTTTGTTCAGGACCCTCTTGATAAATGAGACTTTACTTTTGTTGAGGACTCTCCTGAAAAATGGGATGTAACTTTCTGTTCAGGACCCTCCTAAAATATGGGATTTCCCTTTATGTTCAGTACTCTCCTGAAAAATGGGATTTTACTTTTTGTTCAGGACCATCCTAAAATATGGGATTTAACTTTTGGTTCAGGACCCTCCTAAAATATGGGATTTCTCTTTATGTTCAGGACCCTCCTGAAAAATGGGATTTTACTTACTGTTCAAGACACTCCAAAAAAATAGGATTTCACTTTCTTTTCGGGACCCACTTGAAAAATGGGATTTTACTTTCTGTTCAGGACCCTCCTGAAAAATGGGATTTTACTTTCTGTTCAGGATCCTCCTAAAATATGGGATTTCTCATTATGTTTAGGACCTTGTTGAAAATGGGATTTTACTTACTGTTCAGGACACACCTGAAAAATAGGATTTCTATTTTTGTTCTGGACCCTTCTGAAAAATGAGATTTTACTTTTTGTTCAGGACCCTCCTGAAAAATAGGATTTAACTTTCTGTTTAGAACCCTCCTAAAATATGGGATTTCTCTTTATGTTCAGGACCCTCCTAAAAAATGGAATTTTACTTACTGTTCAGCACACTCCTAAAAATGGGATTTCACTTTCTTTTCAGGACCCTATTGATAAATGAGATTTTACTTTCTTTTCAGGACCCTCCTGAAAAATGGGATTTTATTTTCTGTTCAGGACCCTCCTGTAAAATGGGATTTTAGTTTTTGTTCAGGACCTTCCTAAAATATGGGATTTCTCATTATGTTTAGGACCCTGTTGAAAATGGGATTTTACTTACTGTTCAGGACACACCTGAAAAATAGGATTTCAGTTTCTGTTTAGGACCCTCCTGATAAATGAGATTTTACTTTCTTTTCAGGGCCATCCTAAAAAATTGGATTTCAATTTATATTCAGGACTCTTCTCAAAAATGGAACTTTACTTTCTATTCATGACTCTCCCGAAAAAAAGGGAATTTACACTGTTCAGGACCCTCCTGGAAAATGAGATTTTACTTTTTATTCAGGACCCTCCTGAAAAATATGATTTTACTTTTTGTTCAGGACCCTCCTGAAAAATGGGATCTTACTTTATATACAGGACCCTCCATAAAAATGTGATATTACTTTCTGTTTAGGACACTCCTGAAAAAAGGATTTCACTTTCTTTTCAGGACCCTCCTGATAAATCAGATTTTACTTTCTTTTCAGGACCCTCCTGAAAAATGGAATTTTTACTTTCTTTTCAGGACCCTCTTGAAAAATAGGTTTTCAATTTATGATCAGGACACTCCAGAAAAATGGGACTCTACTTTCTATTTAGGACCATCCTGAAAAATGGAATTTCACTTTCTGTTCATGACCCTCCTAAAAATAAGACTTTACTTCCTTTTCAGGTCCCTCCAGA
>NW_025876510.1:0-1154 GCF_002878395.1 Capsicum annuum
AGGGTGGGGGGCTTGGATGGGGCTGGGGTAGGGTGGGGGCCTGGACGGGGCTAGGGTGGGGTGGGGAGAGGCTAGACAGGGCTAAGGTGGGGTGAGGGGTCTTGGACGAGGCTGGGGTGGGGGTGGGAGGGGCTGGATAGGGCTAGGGTGGGGTGGGGAGGGGCTGGATGGAGCTGGGTGAGGTGGGGGTAGGGTGACCTTTTTCATTTTTTATTTTTAAATTTATTATATTTTAATTTCTTAAAAAAATTAAATTTAAAAAATTGGAAAAAGTTGACTTTCCTTTGTTTATTTTTTTAATATAAAATTGATCAAAATCGAATCCCTCGCAATGGAGGCTTGTGCGTGCGTCCAATTCAGCCATTTCAATGCCCATAAACTTGGTCAACAGTCAAATAATTTAAAATATTATTTTTTTAGTACATTTAAGGATACAAATGACAAAGTACAACCATTTTGAAATTTTGCCTCTCTATTCAGGTACTCTACTTCACTCAATCGTCCTTTCCCTTTTTCGCTTCCTGGGTTTTACTACTTCTTAAATCATTACTCAACTATACAAATCTGATTTTGAATTTTAACTATATGTGAGATCCATTAAGAATCTTTTCCCTGAATCAATTTTTACTTGTATTTATTGAATCAATCATCATCCAAATTGAGATACTTTTGATTTGAACTGACCTAAGAAAGTCTGAATCTTTGTGTGTTTCATAGGGTATATTTCTGGTTAAGTTGAATCAATCCTCATTCTAACTGACCTAGTTTCTATTCAACTCAGTAGATTTTAGATGCACTGAAGAGATTCTTAGTCTTTACACGTTCCGTTGGTTAATTTTTAAGTTGTACTGATTGAATCAATGCTCATTCTGACGGAGATAGTTTGAATTGAACTGAGTGTGAGATCCAAAGATGAAACCTTGAATTTATTCATTTATAGGACCTCTTTTGGTGAACTTTTAACTTATTTGATCGTAATTCGTATCAGTCTTCTTTCTAACTGAGATAGTTTGAATTGAACTGGGTGTGACGCCCATGATTGAATGTCTGACTCTTTATATATATGGAGAAACTTTTTTGGTGAATTCTTAATTATGATAATAGAATCCATCAATTTTAACTGAAAGAGTTTGAATTGAACTGGATGTGAGATC
>NW_025876511.1:0-4152 GCF_002878395.1 Capsicum annuum
ATTTATTAAATATTATTGTATTACATGCATTGGAATATGTTTATAAAGTTATTTTTATTTGTTATTTTCACTTATATAAATAGATATTATAGTTTTGATTATTATTAATACATTAATTTTCTTGTCTAGATGTTATAATAGATCTATTTAAATTACTCGATTTATCCGCACCCCCCTATGATTGGTATCAGAGCCTATGTTGTTTAAAGTTACCGGAAGTAATATATATTTGAATTTACTTGATTAATTTATTAATTATGATAAAATTAGATTTAGATATCCACCAAAATATTATAAATATTGTTTAGATGAATAACGAACAAAAATTATAAAAATATAAAGAATTAAAACAAATAATATCTGAAAAATGTAAAGAATTAAAAATAAGGATAAAAAGACTACAGTACAACATAATTATCGGAGTTAGTAAAAATTCAATAAATGCACAAAAAGAAAAAATATCAAATTTAGAATCAACAATAGATAGTCTAGAATATATATATCAACATAACCTATATACGTTTAAATAAAATGAACAAAGAAGAATTTATAATAGACGAAAAAACATATGAAAATCACGAAGGATCAAAAATAAAAATAGTATTCTCTAATTTAGGAAGAAGATATAAGAAAATAGGTGAACATTTATATTTAATGTTAAAAAAAAAAAGAATTAAAATTAGAAGATAAGTTGGCAGGCATGGTAAGAATAGAAAGAGAAAACGAAGAAATAGATACAAAAAAGGAAATAGATAAAATAAAACAACAACCCAGAGAAGAAATACGAAAACTAGAAGAAACTAAAAATAGTAGGATTGCTGAATTAGAAAAAAAAATTACAAATGCTAAAAGATTTATATGAAACGAGACAAAAGAAAAAGAAGAAAAAGATAAAGAACAAAAATTATTAAACGAGATAAATCAATTTAAAGAATAATTAGAAATAAAAAATAAAAAACCAGAAATCAGTGAATTAGAAATAAATACAATAGATGCTGAAGAAACAAATAATTATGATTTGAAAGATAGTGAAACATATACAGAAATTCTAGAAAACATAGGAAAACTAGAAATTAATGGAGAACAAGAAGTAATTAATAAAAAAAATCTAGAACTAATAAATACAGAAGTAAATACTCTAGATAAAAATATAATACCTAGTGCATCAGGAATAAGGAAACCAACATATAATTACAAAAGTAAGTTTAAAAGATATAATCCAAAGGATGAATATAATAAATGGACACCAAAATAAATAATTAATTACAACTTTTTGGATTTAGACTATGTAATAGACACAAATAAAACAATACAACTATGGGTAGGATATATGTCAAAATAATTATTAGATAATAAAATGGATACAACAAACACACCAGAATATATAGAAAAGACATTAATAAGAACAGTAAAATTATGGTTTTTAAACCTAACCGAAACAAGTAAAAAAGTATTAAGATCTGATAACAAAACAGAAGGAACATCAACAACTACTAAAATACTACCAACAGAAATATTGAAAAAATATGAAATAACTATAAGAGATGAATTTAGCAGTATGACAACAGAAGAAGAAGAGCAAAATAAAGAAAAAGATATAAATAGAAATTTAATGTTAAAACTAGCAATATGTAATATGTGTTATATAAATAAGTATACGTGCGCATTTAAAAAATATTATTATAAAGGAACATATAATATAGAAGAAAGTAAAGAAATAAGAAGATTATATTTTAGTAAATTACCTGATTTAGTTCAAAAATAATAAAGAGTTGGGATGAAGCAAAAATAGTAGAGACCCTAGGAGCAAGAATAAAATTTTTACAACAATGTTATAGAAATCTATGTGAAAAATATAGAGAAGAAATAAAAATGAAAAACGTGTTGCATAGATAAAATAGCACCTCAATTTGGATGTGAAGAAAGATATTATAAGAAAAAGAAAAAACATAAGAAATATAAGAAATACAAGAAATCAAAATATAAGTATAAGAAACCAAGAAAAAGATATTATGTAAAAAATTATAAACATAAAAGACAATATAGGAAAAAGAAATCTATAAAAGAATGTACTTGTTATAGTTGTGGAAAACTAGGACATTTAGCTAGAGATCGTAAATTACCAAAAAATCTAAAAAAGAAACAAATATCATAAATAAAAATAGAAAATACTGAATATATGAAGATAGATTAGATAGATTATGAATTAGAAAGTGAAGATAGTATATATGAAATTTCGGAGAATGAAACAGATAGTGAAGTAGATGAATCAAATGACTGAAGAAAATATATAAAAATGAACCAAATAACTGAAAATGATATAAAAATAATAACAAGGGAAGAATATTTAAATGAAGAAGGAACAGATCAAAAAATAATATTTGACAGTAATATATTTGATGAAATAAAAGTAAAAGAGTTAGACCTAAGTATAGAAAAATTATTTAAAATACCAACAATAAAAAATATATTTAGTAGAAAAAAGGAAGAATACTACGTAGTAAGCCAAAAGAAACATGTAATAGACTGTAGATATGCAAAAGGAAGAGCTAGTATACCAGTAGTAACAAAAACAATAATTAATAAAGAAATAAACGATATAAAAAGTAAAGACCCAATAAAATATAAAAGCATGTTTTAGAGAAGGAATAGATACGCCAATAGAATTATATTTAGCAGATGATAGAATTATAAAACCTATAGAAAAAAGTATAATAACTGCCATAAAAGTAAATTTAATATACCAAAAATTTAAATTTATAATAAGTGCAAATTATTCAGTAGCAATAACAGATAAAAATATAGGTAAATCATTAGTATTATATTAGAAAATATCAGGAATAGAACTAACCTCGGGAAGTAAAATATTTACAGCAAGATGTAAAAATCTATACGTATTAACAGCAAAGCATAAAATAACGGAAAAAAATAAAATTAATAAAATACAAATAGAAAGTCCTTTTGAACAATTTGTAAAAACAATTGAAAATAATGATTATAGTTACAAAGACATAGATATAGAAGAAGATTTATAAATAATAAATGATAGAATAAGCACAACAAAAAGAATAGCTCATGAAAAATCAGAATCATCAAGCTCATCAAAAAGAACAAGTTATGAAACAACTTCAACAGTTAATTTAAATCAATATTAGATAAAAGGAACAATAAAGGAAAAAGAATATTTAATACTCATAAACACAGGACAAAAAGAAAATTATATAGCAAAATATCTAGTAAAAAGTGAAGAAATAAAATCTAATAGTAATATATGCCCAGATCTACCAAGGAGTCTAATAAACATTAAAGATATAGATGAAAAGGAAATAATAATAGGAGTTAGAAAAATAAAAATAGAATTTGAAATAAAGGAAGAAATGCAAAAAACAGATATAATATTAGGAATAAAATGGTTAAAACAAGTAGAACCATACAATATAGAACATACACAATTATCTATAACATATAATAAAGAGAAATTATTCATAAAAAAAACTTTAACATGATATGAAAATATATGTACTTGTCAAAATAATAGTAAAAGAATATTATAATAGGTATTATACACCTATGATAGATAATGAGCAGAAGCAAACTTATGTAGATACAACTGTTTACCAGAAAATAAATGGGATAAATTAAAAACACTAATAGTAGTCAAAGGATTTAATAATGAAGGAAGTTTAATTACATATAAAGCTAAAAATGTAAAAATACAGATATGGGATAAAATAATAACAATAGAAGAAATCTATAATTATGAACTAACATCAAAAGATATCCTCTTAGGAATGATATTTTTAGATAAATTATATCCACATATAATAACTAAAACAAATTGGTGTTTTACAACACTATGTAAACAAAAAGTAAGGGCAAAAAGAGTTATTAATAAAATAAGAAAGAAAATTGATTGGATAGAAAGAAGTGAAAAAATTACACAAAAGTTAGAAAATATAAAAAATACAGAAGACACAGTAGAACTAGTTGTATTTTCGATAAATAAAAAAGAAATAACTATATTTTCAATAGATAAGGTAGAAATAATAAAGAAAAAATTAAGACAATTATATATTGAAAATCCATTAAAAGGATGGAAAAAAATATAAAACTACTATAAAAATTGCATTAATAGATAAAAATAGCATAATA
>NW_025876512.1:0-1018 GCF_002878395.1 Capsicum annuum
CCTAAACTTTGCCTACCCAACCTACTTTTGCCTATCCATTGTCGGCCGAATGAAACATAACAACAATAAACTCAAAGGTAATCCAAATTCATCTTATCAACCTTGCAATTCCCATCCCCAATTTCTTACTCAATCACATGATTAACACATGCTTCGACTATTAATTCACAATAATATTTCAGCAATCCACAATCAATAATATTCGATATTCATCATTCACCTCACGCATAAGATAAAGAGAATGTCGAGACGACATTAATCAACCACTCACCATAATAAAAATGAACTACGAATAAGAATAAGATGAGGAGATGACCTTAAATTGGGGCTTTTATTCGACCAACTTGAACTGACAGAAGACTCGGGACCAATGAACCACAACTGACAGACCTCGAACTCAAACTGCCAAATTGAATAATACCAGTTTGAACCACGATGACACCCAAAACCTAACTCGAACAGAAGTCCAAAATGCGTGTGAATATCCGAGCCCAAAAATATTAGAAAACCTAAAAAATCTAGTTGCCAGAACTTCGTGAACACAGACAGCAGCACGAATAGTCGGAAAAGGATTGGATTTCCGATGAATTTTAATGTTTTCTAAATGGAATCGCCTGAAAAAGATCAGAAACAGTCATCTCCGGCGAAGAGATCGCCAGCCAACTCGAACCCAACGGATTCCTATCGATTTCCGTTCAGCTTTACCGATTCAAACCTTGTTCGTCTCTCTCTCGATCTCTCATATCTCTCACTGTTCATAACCCTCTCCCACTCACTACTGTCTCTCCATCACTCACCCTTCACTATGTATGGTGTTTGTGATTTTTACGTTAATCGTGTACGGAGAAGAATGTGTTGTGTGCGTATTCAGTGAAGTGTGGGTGTGGTTTCTAGTTCTTGCGTGCATTTTTGGAAGAACCAAAGAATTGGAAGAAGACGTATGTGTGTCTATTGGTGAATCCATATGCCTATGATGGTGTCGAAGTTACTGTGGGTGAGAAAAAGGAGAAAGAAAAAT
>NW_025876513.1:0-2031 GCF_002878395.1 Capsicum annuum
ACTTTCTGTTTAGGACTCTTCTGAAAAATATGATTTTACTTTATGTTCAGGACACTCCTGAAAAATGGGATTTTACTTTATGATCAGTACACTTCTGAAAAATGTGATTTTACTTGTTGTTCAGGACCCTCCTGAAAAATGGGATTCTACTTGCATTTCAGGACCCTCCTGAAAAATGGGATTTTACTTGTTGTTTAGGACTCTCCAGAAAAATGAGATTTTACTTTCTGTTCAGGACCCTCCTGAAAAATAGGATTTTTCTTTCTGTTCAGGACTCTTCTGAAAAATATGATTTTACCTTATGTTCAGGATAATCCTGAAAAATGGGATTTTACTTTATGATCAGTACACTTCTGAAAAATGGGATTTTACTTGTTGTTCAGGACCCTCCTGAAAAATGGAATTCTACTTGCATTTCAGGACCCTCCTGAAATATGAGATTTTACTTTCTGTTCAGGACCCTCCTGAAAAAATGAGATTTTACATTCTGTTCAGGACCCTCCTGAAAAATAAGAATTTACTTTCTATTCAGGACTCTTCTGAAAAATGTGATTTTACTTTATGTTCAAGACTCTCCTGAAAAATGGGATTTTGCTTTATGTTCAGGATCCTCCTGAAAAATGGGATTCTACTTGCTGTTCAGGACCCTCTTGAAAAATGGGATTTTACTTGCTATTTAGGACTCTCCTGAAAAATGAGATTTTACTATCTGTTCAGGACTCTCCTAAAAAATAGGATTTTACTTTATGTTCAGGACTCTCCTGAAAAATGGGATTTTATTTTCTGTTCAGGACCCTCCAGAAAAATGGTATTTTACTTGCTGTTCAGGACCCTCCTAAAAAATGGGATTTTACTTGCTGTTCAAAACCCTTCTGAAAAATAGGATTTTACTTTATGTTGCGGACCCTACTGAAAAATGGGATTCTATTTGTTGTTCAGTACCCTCCTGAAAAATGGAATTTTAGTTGCTATTTAGGACCCTCCTGAAAATTTGGAATTTACTTTCTGTTCAGGATCCTCCTGAAAAATGGGACTCTACTTGTTGTTCAGGACCCTCCTGAAAAATAAAATTTTACTTTCTGTTCAGCATCCTTCTAAAAATTGGGAATTCACTTTCTTTTCAGGACCCTCTTGAAAAATGGGATATTACTTTATGTTCAGGACCCTCCTGAAAAATAGGATTTTACTTTATGTTCAGGACCCTCCTGAACAATGGGATTTAACTTTATGATCAGCACCCTCTTGAATAATGGGATTTTTACTTTATGTTTAGAACCCTTCTAAAAAATCTGATTTTACTTTCTGTTGAGGACCCTCCTGAAAAATAGAAATTTTACTTGTTGTTTAGGACCCTACTGAATAATGGGATTTTACTTTCCGTTCAGGACCCTCCATAAAAATGGGATTCTATTTGCTGTTCAGGACCCTCCTAAAAAATGGGATTTTACTTGCTGTTTAGGACTCGCCTGAAAAATGACATTTTATTTCTGTTCAGGATCCTCCTGAAAAATAGGATTTTACTTTATGTTCAGGACCCTCCTGAAAAATAAGATTTTACTTTCTGTTCAGGACCCTCCTGAAAAATTTGATTTTACTTTCTGTTAAGGACCCTCCTTAAAAAAAGGATTCTACTTGCTTTTCAGGACCATCCTGAAAAATGGGATTTTACTTGCTGTTCAAGACCCTCCTGAAATATGGGATTTTAGACCCTCCTGAAACATGGGATTTTACTTGCTGTTAAGGACCCTCCTGAAAAATGGGATTTTACTTTATGATTGTTGAAACAGATGCTTCAGACCTAGGGTATGGAGGTATCCTGAAGCAAAAGTTAGGTGGACATTCGTCAGAACAATTAGTACGTTTTACCTCAGGAGTTTGGAATTCTGCCCAGAGGAATTACAGTACGGTTAAAAAAGAAGTTCTATCTATAGTGCTATGTATCACTAAATTCCAGGATGACCTTATTAATAAGGAGTTTCTTCTAAGAGTTGATTGTAAATCAGCCAAAGAGATTTTACAAAAAGATGTTAA
>NW_025876514.1:0-3096 GCF_002878395.1 Capsicum annuum
ATTAAAACTAAATAGGAAGGAAGATTACCGGTTTTGGAGCAGCAAAATCGAACCACGAACTTACGCCGGGATTTTGACCACAACCGAAAAGTCGATGTCTTTTACAAAAATCTCGACTAGCATATTGCTCTCTCTAGAGTTTTTGCTACAGAACAGTTCCTTTTTTCTCTAGCCTTTTCTCTATTTTTCTCTTGATTTTCTTTTCAAAGAAAGAAAGATTTTCCACTCTTTTGGTTTTGGACCTAGCTAACTCAAAAAATTTTCCAACCCAAAGAAGAACTCCCAATTTTCTCCAAATTTCCCAAAAAAAGAAAAAAGCCTCCCCCCCATATACAGCGACTCTAAGGTCTTTATATAGAAGACGAATTGGGGGTAAATCAGAGATTTTCAAAATAGGATATTTTGGGATTTGAAAATCAAATCCTCCTACGATTTCCCCCTCCAAAACCAGTGCCAAATTTGGATTTTCTCCACACCATCCCAAATCGGCCAACCAAGAAATTCCAGGATGGAAATTACCTCATGATCCAATGAGAATCGAGCAAGTATGTACGATTTTGTACCATTCAATCTAAAATTCACGACATTTAGCCATTGGAATGGACACCTACACATTTTCTAGAGGAATCTTGGACATTACATGGTACGAAAAACGCATGATAATCACGTGAGGAGTGTGATCGAATCTAGGAAAGGGAAGATGGTGGGTTTTCAAGATCATCGGGTTGGAGCTAGGTTGCGGGTCAATGTTGGAATCGGGTTTGGGTTTTCAATACTGAGTCGTGGGATTTGAGATCACAAAGTTGATGGAGTTGTCGTATATACGTTGTTAAGGGTGTCGTTTGCTTTAGTTGACATTGTCGGCTTTTTCTTGTTGTTTGTGGATATTGAAGAAGGTATAAGGTGGGCCGGGTTAGGTTACTTTTGGTGTTGGGCTGGTAACATTTAAAGGAGGAAGAAATGGGTTGCTTTGGGTCAAATTGGAATGGACTAATGGGTTTAGATTAGGTTATGTCGGGGTTGTTTAATAACCCAATTAATTCAAATTAGGATTATTAAATACCCTAATTAAATTTGATTGGATTAAAATAATCCCAATTAGGAAATGGTAATTTTTGGGGATTAAGATTGGATTACAATTTAAATGACTTATTTAAATTATAACCAAATTGAATATCTATTAGTCAATTGCATTACAATTGGGGCCAATTTGATTTCAATTGAGGTCATATTTAATTCGTTCGCTAAATTGAATCGTAATCTGGCACGAATCAAGTAACAAATTAACCTTGAGATTCTTAATTTGATAAAAATCCAACAAATATTGCTCCAAATAAAATATTTTGAGAGCAAATCATATTTAAAACCAAGATTTTATCCATTTGAATTAATTTTCAAGTTTTATCAATAAAAAAATCTAATTTTAATGAAAATGTTCATTTAAATAACAAAATTTATACACTCTCGTATATAAAAATGCGAGAAATGTATAATCGTTAATTAAATGGTATAATTGAATTGAATAAGTAATTTAAACTAGCATTTATTTGAACAAAATAATTGTTGTAATTTTATTTTAAAATTGAAGAAACTCGAAATTAAAGTAAATTGCGGAGGGCAAAAATTAGGTGTCAATAACTGCCCCTCCCTTTGGGTAGGGTGGATGCAAGTAACCCTGGGCAAAGGGAGGTTGACGCTCCTAATTTTTGTCCGACCACTAATTCGAATCCGAAAGAGGTTAATCTCGCACGAGTTTCGTAGAGTTATGACCGGACCTCGGTATCAGGTTTCCTATATATCTTAGGTTTCATGAGAATTCAGGCAACTTGTAGTTCATAAAGCTTGATTTTAAGCACAATTTTCAAGAAAATTCACCAACTATCACGGTTTTGGAGTTTTTGATGAAATCGAGAAGTTGGGGAATGAAGGGATTTGGAGGGAGGTTGGAATGCAATCGAGTTTTATACATAGAGCCCGGCCTACATATCCCTAAGATTTCAAGGAATCATATTGCTTGTAGTTCGACTCAATCGATAGAAAAGATAGCCTTTTATTTCAGACGATCTTTGGCTCAAGATGAGTGACAATTTGATCGAGTTGCAGAAAAGAGGCTTGTAACCTCTTAACCATGAACGTGGAGCTCTTCACATACATAGGTAAGAATTTACCTGGGCATAAGTTCCAAACACACTAGGAGTCTTATCACTCGAATTTGGAAGAAAGAGAAGGTCACCCTCGATATGAATTAAGAAATATCCCAAAGGTGAAGCTGAAAACAGAATATTACAAAATACCCACATGATTTCTAACAGGGGTGTGGTTGGATGATGGTGGTGATCATCCTTTAGCTTGCATCCAAAGAGTTTGACGTCCCTCTTAAGACTATGTCCTATTTTGCTGCTAAGAAAGAGTTCCACGTTGTGTGTCCTTTTTGGAGTCGCCCGCACCTGTGGGTTTTATTTGAGATTTTCATCCTCTTGGATGCTCTCGGCAATATCTCAAATGAAACTGTTAGTGCTAACATAATTCACGAAAGAGGTAGGTCGTCTTTTACCATATCTCCGCATGAGTTGCGTCTGAAAGGCGGAGTCATCTCTTCATGTACCTGTTTGGAATGAAATAAACCACAACAACAAACACAACAACCCTCTTGGTTGTATAATTATGACATTTGTCGAGCAAATATGTTTTCAAAGTGGGGTGACCCCGGTGATACTTTATGCAGAACGATCCCTACAACTGTGTAATCTTATACTGGTGTGACAACCTTTTTGTTTACCTGTATCACTTGTTGTATGGGGAACGATAACCTCTCCGGTTATAGCCGATGATCAATTTATAAGTTTTCCTTAAATTGTAAATCTTTAGATAATCCTGCATATTATTTGATCATTAAATACGAGGAGACTTATAGATATCCTTTGAACTGCTAGCTTTTAGGTAATCCTGCACATTATCCGACTTTGGATAAGAGAGGGCTTACAGATATCCCTCCAATCTCTAGCCTTCAGGTGTTACTGCACACCATCCGACCTTAGATATAATATGGCTTATAGCTGATCTCTCAAATTGATAGTCTTTGGGTAATCCTGCACA
>NW_025876515.1:0-1157 GCF_002878395.1 Capsicum annuum
TTTATGACTGACTCGCGGTTAATATGGGCGGTGCCGGTGCACAAGTCTTGGTTTAGATTCATTACGTTTTCTCCCCAAAGGGTGGGCTATCACATTAAACGGGACTTGTTTTGGCCTTGCAACATCCACATGAGTAGCAGAGTATAGCATCTTTTGTAGTGTGTTAGGGTAGTTGTTGGGCATTCATCGACAGAGAATTCCGACACACGGTGCATGAGTTATTTTTGAAATTTAAGGTTAGGTTGGATCCCTGCTCAAGTAGTGACGTCCTGACCCGCATTCCATCTCAGTCATGGGGATCTCGATAAGCCATTTCAAGGTTCATATTGGCCTTGACATAGGCTAAGACAAGTAATATGATGTTGTGGTGTCTATGAGAAGGCAGACAACTTATAATGACCAACGTGTTGGAGTATTGGAAAGGCACTTGTTAAACCCCCAGTATAAGGCATGGTCATTGACTGGCCATGCCAGGGTGTACATTGGCCTTGACATATTCTAAGATAAGAAATGTAATGTTGTGGTGGCTATGAGATAGCATACAACTAATGATGACCAAGATGCTGGAGTTTTTTCAAGGCATCCTTGGGTATAAGAGAAGACACAAGTGCATAACACCCGTGCATGCAGGCAGTGACATAGGCATGGAAAGGCTTTGGCATGCCATAAGAACTGGCATGACACAAAAAATGGTATGGCAGCAATGATGGCATGGAACAGGCGCGGGCATTCATATGGTTAAGATAGTGTGAAGGCATAGGTAGTTGTGTGGACTAGGTAGTGACATGGGATGAGGCAGCAGTATGGCGCAAGCAGTGGCAGAGTGCAGGCATAGGGAATGACATGACATAGGCAAGGCATGATGCTAGAAAGTCAAGGTTGAGGCTGGGAGATATAAGAAGACAAAGATGAAATGTTCTAAGTTTTAGAAAGCTTGAAATTGGCTAAGTGTTGAATATGGAAAAATTGGCTAAAGAGGCAAGGCCACCCATGTGCGTGTCACATAGGCAGTTACTGGTTTGAATTTTGAATGTTGTATACATGTGGAATATTCAGAATATTATTAAATACTTAGATCAGGTTGTTAAGTAATGTGATAAGCATGCAGGTCATGCTGAATGACATGTCGCCAAGTGTTACAGTTATAACTGCCCATG
>NW_025876516.1:0-3100 GCF_002878395.1 Capsicum annuum
AATACATTGAATATTAACAGGTGATCTTGTCAACAAAATCATTTTTTATAAAGAACGCAGAGAATTTTATAAATAAAAACCTGGAATATAGTTCATCAAATTCAGTGTATTTTTTATTATTATTATGAATGTTATGATTGTTGTTGTTGTTACTGTGTAAACATGGGCTTGTACTAAAATAGATCTGTATTATATATGTACATTCAACTTATCCTAAATAACTAAGTGAATCCACCTTTTATGATTAAAGTTGCATCAGTCATGGATAGGGAGACGTCAAGGAATTGCTAATTCGGTGATCCAACAAGTACTTTTTTAACAACACCAACGTCATTGAACATTCATTAAGAAGCATATGCCAACCAACAAGTTACCTTAACAAAAAAAAAAAAGTATGTGCCAACCAACTAAAAAGTCTAACGAAACCACCTCTCTAGGTTGCATACACACACACTCCTCAGACTCTATTTGTGGGATCTCACTAGGTATGTTGTTGTCGTTGTTCCAAAACAACCATCCTCAGACCTTTTATAATCTGAGTGTGGGCAAGAACAACCTTCCACGCATTCAAGCTATGGCAACGCTCATTTAATCGATTGATTAAGGAGCTAAATTGTGATTGTGGTGTTTTGATTATCTACCGCAAAACAAGACACAAATTAATATAATTAAAGTATGTCATGATAGTATAGATTATTTAAAGAAAAATTATTTTCTTTTTATGATTTAATTCTTAGTTTGATATAATGTGATTTTAAGCATTAATTGATAATATTAGTGATGTACCCTTTGTTTTATTGGTTTCTAGGATCTATATTTCATCTTAGATTTGATTTTGTTTTAAGCTCCTTTGATTTTCAGTTTTTATCGCAACGATAGCAACAACAGAGGCGGAGGCTACTATTAAGGTTAGGAAGAAAAGGAGTATAAGTAGGAAGGAGAGGTTAGTGGTTAGGTTGTTGGGGGAGAAAGAGGAGGATGAAGAGAAGTTTCTAGAAGGTGATGATTATTCTTCATTGGGAGTGTGGATTCGTGCAAAGTTTGCTACTTTCAATCTTTGTTACTGTTAAAAGGACCATGATCGATTACTTAGAATTATATTGTTCGAATTCTTAAAAAAAATGTTGATGGTTGAGTATCACATCTTTCGAAAGTAGTGTAAGTTAGAGAATCTGACACGATTGTGATAACATATTTGTAGAATTCAAGCAACAGTGCTTGGAGGATTTTTTGAATAGACGAATATTGATTTCAATTATATGTTGTGTAAAGTCTTCAAAGCGGTATAAATACTTCTCAAGCAACATGTAGAAATTTTGATGTGACTTTTTACATGCATAACAATACAGTTATACCTTGAAATATAAGCAATTTGATCTGAATTTATTTAAGTAGCTAACATCAGTAAGAGTAGCATAATTTTAAATCTTTTACTGGTGATGAAGTTATGTCCTTTATGGAGCTAACAGAAATGCAACAACTGGTTTCTTATTATATACTGGTCACACTGATCATAAGTATTTATTGGAATTACATTATAAATGATATAATTAATATTGTTATTATCAACATAATCTATTTTATAATTCAACTTTTCAAATAATCCAGTAAAGGTCTTATAAAAATGATAAGGGACGCACGTTATAATAATAATAATAATAATAATCTATATCCATAATCTATATCTATAATTTATATCTATATCTATATTTATATTTATATCTATATCTATAATTTATATCTATAATCTATAATATATTAAAAGTGTGGAAACTTTTAGAAAAGTGATTTGAACTTTTTGCCCTTCACTAAAAGACTCCACAATAGATAAAACAATCATTTACCATATTTTTAAATTATTTTAAAATATTTTAGGTGTCCCATTAAAATTTGGTTATTAATCTTAACTTATTTACACATAATTAAAAATACTATTAATTTTCAAGGTTATTAATCTTTTCTTATTTAAACATAATTAAAAATATTATTAATTTTCAAATATTAATTTACATTTGAGGAACTGATAATAAATTAATCTTTTACATAAAAAGATGTAACCAAATATGAACTTTAATACTAACAAAATACTCTTTTAGTAGTCATTTGTTGACTGAATTTTTCGGTCCCTTTTGAACAATAATTTCACAAAAATGGGTAGGTTACTTTGGTAAGAATTTTACTTAAAATAGAAAACAAATTAAGTAAACTCTCTTTTTTAGTGTTAGCATCCAAGTAATTGTATGAATTTTTATCTCTTTACTTTTCTATTTAATTTATATTTTCTTTGCACTTTGAAATTTATTTTATCAGCTATTGGTTATTCGTTGCTTTTAAATGTTGGTTTGATTGCTTAATTATGTGATTTTTTTATGTGTGTTTTGTGGTATTTTGAGATTCTATCAATTTTTGAGATTTTATCATAATTTATATTTGATAGGTGTTGACCTCACTCGAAAAAATGCGGTAAGGATGAAAATTTCAATTCAAATTTTAAGCTTCAAAAGAATGCAGATAATTGAGGTACAACTTCTATTAATTTAATTAACATACGATTTATTATTTTGAAAGTTAGATGATCTATCTAAATTTATTATTTAGGAGAAAATTATTCTCGCAATATTTTTTTTGATTGATCATATGTGGGTTAATTGATTAGTCACAAAGAAATTGAGGTTAACACTTTTAATATTCATTCTGATGTTGTCGTAAGTGTATCATTAAATATTTACATCTAATTATGTACGCTCTTTGATTAAAGATTTATACAATATTGATTTTGAGTAATTGAAGAAAGTAAAAAGTTTGTCCATGTATGATCATTTGCTTTAACAAGGTAAAGAAGTGATGTTGGACAAGATCGAAAGATAATAATATATTCTTACAAAATATTTTTTTATTTGTGCTTTCTTAATTTTCTGACTTTTTTTCTCCCTTTCTGTTATATTTTATATTATGACTATTAGTCTCAACCCTAAATTGGATCATAGTGTACTAATAATATTTATGTTTTAATTTTATATGATGTATATGTACAACAAATGCTCCTTTACAGATTAATTTTCCTTTACATCTTTTTCTTTGATGAGTAAAATTTTTTAAT
>NW_025876517.1:0-1974 GCF_002878395.1 Capsicum annuum
CTAGAGATAGTAAAATATTGTGCAAAGATGGCAAAACTGACAAGACTCAGATATTAATCGTAAAACTAGTCAATTCATGACAAAAACTGACACAATCTAACACAAGTTTACAGTCCACCCTCTGCTGAGTCGATCCTATCTCATATCGAGCCTTCCTTAATGTTGTTAGTTATATCACCTCTTTCTCTTCCTCTAGCGCTTGACACTGAGAGTCGAAGAATATAAACTATCCAAACATACTGAAGCTATGGGAAGATCTATGTTCTTGGAGTAATCTTTGGTTTTCTGAACTTTAAATATTTTTTGCACAGGTTCATATGTAAACAGTCGAAAACTATGCCATCCTTGAAAGAGAATTTCACCATTTCGCGTGCAACACAAAAGCAATGCACCTTGTATGAAAGTGTACCAAATAGTGGGCAAGTTGTATATGTTCATACATCGTTTCCAACTTCCATCTTGTTCCATAATAATCCATATGTCCAATTCATTACTTCTGGGTTTACAGCCATATAAACTAAGACAACCTTTGAGACAGTTTATCTGTGAACCAGCCCAACAGACATGTTTCATATCACGTTGTCAATCATCAAAACTACATAGTACCTAATATTATTTCACTTAAAATAATATTAAAGATTGTAAAAAAATAAAAGGTACAAAATTCAAATTTAAAAAAAAAAAAGAAAGAAATCTACTGTTAGCAAAAATATTTTAGAACTTTAATTTAAACAACTCAAATCTTTGTATTAATAAATAAAGATTTTACAACAATATCAAGGAATTGTGTTGCAAAAAAATGACTAACATCTTATTAATTAAAATTAGTTCTTTCTTTTATAAATAATAATATTACTATGTGAAGATAATTGTTTAATGTCTTCTAAGAATACAACCCTTAAAAAAAAGTAGGATGTAAGAACCAAAAAATAAATTTAAATTATTAATAATATTTTTGTTATATGTATATATTTAATGCCGCGTATTAAAATTTTGCTTTAGACCACTAATTTTATTGAGACAACCTTGCAACTACTCAATAATCGACCCACCAACCATTTCTGTTGTAGATTCATGGACGATCCTCAACATAATGCGTGTAAAAATCATTAAGATCAAGCGCAAAACACGCAAAATGCTGAAAGGACTCCACCACAATTTCCAATGAACGATCATATTGATTCTTGGCCACTGAAAGGCAAGCAATTGTAACATACAAGTGTCGCTCGGCAATAATGATGTCGGACGTCCATCCGGCAGTGTAATAAGACTTTTGAGGCCAATTAATCTAAGATTCCCTGTAAACCAATATCTTGACTCGAGACAAACAAATTATCATGCTTCGAATGCGCCTGAGCACTAAAAAGTGTCATTCTAATTGGCCTGCCTGCTCCACACTTAAAGAGAATCTTATTGTAGACACCTAATTTTGTCCCTCCTGAAGCCAAATTTATCCAATTATCATGCTTCGAATGCGCCTGAGCACTAAAAAGTGTCATTCTGATTGGCCTGCCTGCTCCACACTTAAAGAGAATAAAACTTATTCTTATTGTAGACACCTAATTTTGTCCCTCCTGAAGCCAAATTTATCAATTTTTTATTTCACGTTATCCCACACCCTCACCCATGTATTTATAGCCCACAAAAATGCAAACAATAACAAAATTCAATAAATCCATTCCCTATCCTAACAAACCTTATCCTAATAAACTCATCCACCTCACTACGCATGTCCCTACCCCACCTCACCCCTACCCACGTACCACCCCACATTGTTGATTCCATTTAACCAACCATTAACAACAAAATAGAGAGGCCCACACATAAAAAACGAACACAGCAGTCACAAAAGGGAGGCTCCTATTTTGATTCCATTAACGTTCCCTTAAAAAAAAACAATTCATACTCATCTTCACCAAGAAATCATTTTTTTTTCTTCTTTCTTGCTCCGTCAGCTAAGAAGCACACACACTC
>NW_025876518.1:0-1297 GCF_002878395.1 Capsicum annuum
GATTTGCTTGCTAGGTTGTACAATTTGCGACAAGGGAATCGAAGTGTGATGACATATTATGATGAGTTTCAACAACTTATGTTGAAGCTTGATCATCGTGGAGAACAAATTGGTCATGATATCATTCGGTTCAAGTGTGGGTTGAACAAAGAGATCTCCACTCATTTGATGCTTCAAAAGTTTAATACCATTGAAGGAATTTTCCAAGCGTCTCTTGAGATTGAAAGGGAGCTTAAAGAGAGGTCGTCGTTCAAGGCAAAGGGACCATCAACCTCGGGTTGGCCGAGGAGCAAAGATATGGTTCAACCATCTTTGGGTTAGCCTCAATAAAAGGACAAACCCGCCACTATAAGGCTACCCAAGCCTAAAACAGTCCACAAATTTCCTCCCCGACAAGAAGCTCATAAGTATCCCAATCCTAAAGGGTTCTAATATTCCAAGTGCCAAGGTTGGGGACATAAAGCCAATAAATGTCCAAACTGATGCAATGTGATCCTAAGGGAAGGGATATTGTATTACCTTAGTGAGAAAGTGGGTCTTGAAAAAGAAGAAAATGAGGCCGAGCATCAAGATGGAGAGAAACCCAAAAATGAGCCATATAATGATGGTGATGATTATTGTGAGGATGCTTATCCACAAGAAGGGGGTTCGTGGTTCCAAGCTTTGTAGTAAGGCATACCATGATTAGTAAGGTGATAGATGATTCTAGCCAATGGGAGAATCTATTCCATACTAAATACCTTGTGAAGGGAAGTGTGTGCACTTTGGTGATAGATAGTGGTAGTTATGTAAATGTTGTTAGTGTTGCTATGGTGAACTTCTTGAAATTGCCAACTACACTTTATACTAGCCCTTACAAGTTGCAATGGTTGAATAAATATGGTGAATTAAAATTTATGAGGCAATGTGTGATACGATTTAAGGTAGGAAACTACCACGATAAAGTGCTTTGTGACATAATACCAATGCAAGCGTGTCACTTATTATTAGGTAGACCTTGGAAATATGATAGGTCTACTAAAAATGATGGGAGGTCTAATAGATATACACTTATGAAGGATGGACGAAAGGTCACACTTCATCCACTTTTGCCTTCACAAGTGAATGAGTTGCATCAAAGGATGAGAGAATTGAAAGAAAAGGGGAAGAAATCCAAAAATGAAGAATAAAAAGAGGGGGAACCCATAGGTGGGGTAGTGAGGATATCTGGGGCTACCTCAATATCAAAGGGAAAAGAAAACATGATGATGTTGGTTAGAAAGAAGGAGTTATTCATGGATCATGATGAGGAGACACC
>NW_025876519.1:0-2585 GCF_002878395.1 Capsicum annuum
GGGCCCGGGGTTCGGGCGTGCTGTAGGCTAAAAATCAACAAAAGCACACTAGGGAGGTTGGGGATCATCCTGATGTGGTTATTTTAAATTTTTATGTTTATTTGGGTGGATAAACGGGCAAAATGGCGCGAACGGGAATTTTTAGGCCAAATCGATGTGCTAAAGCCCACAGTTTCGGGGGTGGACCCAAGGTCCGGGAGTTCTGTGAGCTAAAAATTGGTAGGGCATGTCAGTAAGGTCGAGGCATTCCAATGTGGTCCATTTAAGTTTTCGTCGCTATTAGGGTGGAGAAACAAGCGAGACGGCGCGAATGGGGCATTTTCGAGCCAAATCGGTGTGCTATAGCCCACAGGTTTGGGGGTGGTCCTGGGGTCAGGGTGTGTTGTGGGCCAAAAATTTATTGGGGTGTATCAGGGAGGTTAGGGATTATCCCAATGTGTTCCGTTTAAATTTTCATGGCCATTTGGATAGACAAACAGGCGAAATGGTGCGAATGGGGAGTTTTCAGGAAAAATCGGTGTGCTATAGCCCATGATTTTGGGGGTGAGCTTGGGGTCCAAGCGTACTGTGGGCTAAAAATTGATCGGGGCATGCCACGGAGGTTAGGTATAATCCAAGTGTGGTCCGTTTAAATTTTCATGGCAATTTGGGTGGACAAACGAGTGAAAAGGCGCGAACGGGGAATTTTTGGGCCAAATCGATGTGCTATAGCCACAATTTCGAGGGTGGGCCCAAGGTTTCGGAGTGCTGTGAGCTGAAAATTGATCTGCCAAGTCAGAGAGGTTGGGGATGGTTCCAGTGTGGTCCGTTTAAATTTTCATGGCCATTAGGATGGATAAATGGGCGCAACGGCACGAATGAGGCATTTTTAGGCCAAATTGGTGTGCTATAGCCCACGGTTTTGGGGGAGGACTCGGGGTCCGGGAGTGTTGTGGGCCAAAATTTAATCTAGGCATGTCAGGGAGGTTGGGGATCATCCCAATATAGTTTGTTTAACTTTACATGTCCATTTGGATAGACAAACAGGCAAAATGGTGTGAACGGGGAGATTTCGGGCCAAATCGGTATGCTATAGCCCACGGTTTGGGGGGTGGGCCCAGGGTCCGAGCGCACTATAGGTTGAATATCAACTAAGGCATGCCAGGAAGGTTGGGGATCATCCCAGTGTTGTCCATTTAAATTTTCTTGGCCATTTGCATGGACAAACGGGCAAAACTGCACAAATGGGGCATTTTCAAGCTAAATCGATTTGCCATAGCCCACGATTTCGAGGGTGGTCCTTGGGTCCGAGTGTATTGTTGTCCAAAAACTAATAGAGGCAGTCCAGGGAGGTTGGGGATCATCCCGGTGTGATCTGTTTAAATTTTTATGGCCATTTAGGTAGACAAACGGGCAAAACAGCGCAAATGAGGCATTTTCAGGCTAAATTGGTGTACTATAGCCTAAAGTTTTACGGGTCAGGCCGAGTTTCGGGTGTTCTGTGGGTAAAAAAATGACTGCGATATGTCAGGGAGGTTGGCGATCATCCCATTGTGGTCCGTTTAGATATTCGTGGCTATTTGTGTGGACAAACCGGAAAATTGATGCAAATGAGGCATTTTCGGGATAAATCGGTGTGCTATAGCCCACAGTTTTGGGGGTGAGCTCGGGATCCAAGCGTGCTGTGGGAAAAAAATCGACCGAGGTATACCGGGAGGTTGGGAATTATCCCAGTGTCATCCGTTTATATTTTCGTGTCCATTTGGATGGACAAATCAGTGAAACAGTCTAAATGGGGCATATTTGGGCCAAATGGGTGTGCTATAGCCCACAATTTTGGGGGTGAGCCTAGGGTTCGGGCGTGCTGTGGTTCGAAAATTAACCGGGGCATGCCAGGTAGGTTGGGGATTATCCCAATATGATCCGTTTAAATTTTTATGGCTATTTGGGTGGACAAAAAGATGAAACGGTGCGAACGGGGCATTTTTAGGCCAAATTGATGTGCTTTAGCCCATAGTTTCGAGGGTGGGCCCGGGTCAGTGCATGCTGCGGGTTGAAAATTGACCGAGGTGTGGCGATAATCTCAGTGTGATTCTTTTAAATTTTCATGGCTATTTGGGTGGACAAATAAGAGAAAGAGCACGAACGAGGAATTTTTGGGCTAAGTCGGTGTGCTATAGCCCACGGTTTCAGGGGGAGGGTTTCAGGCATTGTGTGGGACAACAATCGATCGAGAAATGCCAGGGAGGTTAGAAATCATCCCATTATGGTCTGTTTAATTTTTTTTTTGGCCATTTGGGTGGATGAATGGGCGAAACGGTACGAACGGTGCATTTTCGAGCCAAATTGGTGCGCTATAGCCCAAGATTTTGGGTGTGTGCCCAAGGTTTGGGCACGCATGGGCTAAAAATTGATTGGGGCTTGGCATGGATGTAGGGGATCATCACAGTATGGTCTGTTTAAATTTTGATGGCCATTTGGGTGGACAAACGGGTGAAACGACACGAATGGAGAATTTTATGGCCAAATTGGTGTGCTATAGCCCACGATTTTTGGGGTGAGCCCGTGGTTCGGGAATGTTGTGGGTCAAAAATTGACCCAGGCAT
>NW_025876520.1:0-1242 GCF_002878395.1 Capsicum annuum
AGATAACAGTTACCATGTGCTCCTGTAGATGAATCAGATATTCATTAAGTTACAAAGCAAATCCACATTGTTAAATTTGTACTTCAGAAGCACTAAAGTATTGACCATATATTGCATTTCTCTCACTATCTATATATTCAACATCAAGACTCGTTCGCATTATGATAATGACAATAAATTTAGCAAAGGAAATAGGAGATAGAAACAAAAGATTAAGATGATAATTTATTGATGAAAGTAACAATGCAATAGCATAGTATGTGATACCTCCGTTTTTACTCTATTCGTCGCACTTCCGTTTTCCTCTACTTGATTGGTTTCCTGTATCTTGATCAGTTCCACCTCCATTTTCATGATTACTACTGGATTTTCTCTTGCTGTGTTGGCTGGCATTTTCGATTCAGTTATCTGACAGATTTGGAAATGACCGATGAGTTGTTTGTTTCCTCCTTCTCTCGGTCTCCTTCATTCTCTTTTCCTCTTTCCATGATTGTTCCAAAGTAACTTTTCCTTCCCTTCCTTTCAATGTTTTCAGGACCTAATGTATAAAATTTGCATATAACTTTATCGGGTGGAAGAAGTAAGAATACAAGAAACTGAAGAAAGAAGTAATTACGTTAAGCTTTCATCAAACACAGTGCAAAAGAATAGAGAAGAACCTGTTCTGGTGGTGCTTAAGAGCTACTTGAATAATGGGATATTATTTTGGCCCAGGACCTGAAGCTCGTCCCCTCCCATATCTTCAAAGTACTGTTTAATCTTTTTAGCAGAATCTTCAAGTTGAGGGCTGTTTACAAGTTGGATAATTTTCAATGAACAAATATCACCAAAACTTGACGGAATCTCCTCAAGCTTATGACATCCCGATAGTACTAATTTCTCAAGCACGGGAAAGGATTTCTCTCCAAACATCCACTTAGCAAGAGTCACTTCATCCAAAAACAAAAATTTGAGATTCACAAAGGTGTCTTCCTCCCCCATGTTCCATTCCTCCCCCTGCATGATTGTTCGAATAACCAACAACTCTTTAAGGTTGGACAGTCTCGCTATTGTTGATAGTGAATTGGATGTCAGAGGAAAGTGCCACAACTACAATAATTTCAAATCGGAAGGGAAGTGAAAATCCCACGACCAATTTGTCGCTATAGAGGGTCCACTATCATTTGTGTTTGAACTTTCAAAATCTACTCTAAGGTAATCAAGTTTAGTTAGGTGATCCAATTTTGGGAACCAATATTGCTC
>NW_025876521.1:0-519 GCF_002878395.1 Capsicum annuum
CAATGATGAGGTAGTAAGGCTCAGGAAACAATTGATAGATTTACACCAGGCATGGGCCAGCGGAATGCCTCCTCCTCCGCTCCCTGAAGGTCTTGGGAATATCTCTAACTACCCACCGCTCTCTCAGGCACAATTCTCTGCTCCTACTGAGTCACCTGAGCACGTGCCAGGATTCACTCCGCGACATTATTATCCTAGCAGTTATGGTGTGCCCTTGGCAGCTCCCCAATCAAGACCAGCTGCTCAGCCAGCGCCACCAATCACACCGGTATTCATGGCGCCGCCACCACATGAAACTCCTATATATGCTGTGCGTCCCATAATGAGGCTTCCTAGGTCTGCCAGTGAGCCAGTACTGAAGGTTTCAGATAGTCAGTATTATGCCCCGAAACCTACTTTGCAAACGAATGAACCGTATGGGTACACTCAGCCGCCTGTATTTACATTTGATACGGAGAAACCTGTCGCAACGGAGGAACAAGATATCATAGCCTGTTCTAAACTTTTCAATTTTCGGGC
>NW_025876521.1:619-10207 GCF_002878395.1 Capsicum annuum
ATATATGCTGTGCGTCCCATAATGAGGCTTCCTAGGTCTGCCAGTGAGCCAGTACTGAAGGTTTCAGATAGTCAGTATTATGCCCCGAAACCTACTTTGCAAACGAATGAACCGTATGGGTACACTCAGCCGCCTGTATTTACATTTGATACGGAGAAACCTGTCGCAACGGAGGAACAAGATATCATAGCCCAGAAATTGAAAAGTTTAGAACAGGCTATGAGGAATTTGCAAGGAATCGGAGATTATAGGAGTGTTTCCTATAAAGATCTTTGCATGTTCCCAGACATCAACCTTCCCCTCGATTTTAAGATGCCTAAGTTTGAGAAGTATGCAGGACACGGTAATCCTGTTGCACACTTGAGACGTTATTGTAACCAGTTGAGGGCTGCAGGAGGAAAGAAAGAATTGCTCATGGCCTTCTTTGGTGAGAGTCTTTCTTATCTAGCCTCAGAATAGTTTATCGATCGAGATATTGATAAATGGAACATCTGGGATGATTTGGCTTCTGAATTTGTTCAATATTTTTAGTATAACATCGACCTGATTTCGGACGAAAAATCCTTGGTCAACATGAAGAAAAAGAACACTGAAGGTTTTAGGGAATACGCGATAAGGTGGCATGAACAGGCCGCCAGGGTAAACCCTCCAATGAAAGAAAGTAAGTTGGTAGAAGTTTTCATTCAGGCGCAGGATGAGACCTATTTTCAACATTTACTTTTGGCAATGAAAGTCTTTTATGAAAGTCCTTAAAATGGGGGAGATGATAGAGGACGAAATTAAGACCGGCCGAATAGTGAGTTTTGCCGCATTAAAAGCCACCACACAAGCGATTCAAGGTTGAACTGGCACATTTGGAGGTAAAAAGAAGAAAGAGGACGTGGAGACTATCGTAGATGGAACCCATTCCTATCCCAAAAGACCACCTCGCCCCTATCCCCAATCCCAAGCCTAAGTCTACGCCCAAGCTCCATATATTCCTCCCCATCATTACTACCCTCCAATAAACCCTATATATTTCATTCCACCACCCCCGTACCCAGTGTATAGCGCACAACCATATGCCCAAACTCCTTCTTACTTGCAGTGGCGCGCGTAAGCTCCACAAAATCGCCCGTTCGCTCCACCATATTACCAAAACCCCTCCATACCCAGCTTTCAGTCTAGGCCCGAGTATAAGAAAGAGAAGGCGGTCAAAAATTAATTCACACCTCTTGGGGAGTCATATGCTAGCTTATATGATAGGTTGAGAAAGTTGAAGGTTTTAAGCCCAATTCAAGGAAGGCTTTCAAATTCACCGCCAAGGAATCTCGATTATTCTTTAAGATGTGCATACTATTCTGATATGCCAGCCCATAATATCGAGAAATGCTGGCATTTAAAGAGAGCTGTCCAAGATTTAATGGGCACAAATCAAATGCTGGTCCAGGCCCCAGAGGGTCTAAACATTAACCATAATCCGCTGCCAACCCATGCTGAAGCCAATATGTTAGAATTGATATATGATGGGAAATAGTCTTTGAGGGGTTATAAGACTATTGTCAAGATACAGACCATTGAGGAGAAATCGGTGAATGTAGCAGAGTCTTTGAAAGCAATGTCATTGAGCCAGGAAGGAATGAGAGAAGATAAAGCCTAAGAAATCACAAAGAAACCCCTGATCACAGTACAGGGCGCCAGAAGGTATGTTGATTTAAGTTAGGATAAACCTAAGTTAACAGTGGTGGGAGCTTTGATTCAGCCCATCTTGACGGTGAAAGGAGCACTGGAAGCGCCTATTGTCCTCAAACCGGTGACCCAACCTCTGATAGTTGATACGAAAAGGGTTCCCTGGAATTATGGGCGGACTATGATGACCTATCAAGGAAAAGAAGTTGTGGAAGATGTAGATGAGGTAGGGGGTTTGACTAGGTCAGGAAGATGCTTCATTCCTAAAAACTTTAGAAAGTTCAAGCCAACGGTGAGTGGACCGTCATCTATCAAAAAGCCTATCACTGAAGAAGAAGCCGAAGAATTTTTGAAAAAAATAAAATTGCCAGAGTATTCAATGTTAGACCAGTTGAAGAAAACCCCTGCTCAAATTTCCCTTTTATCTTTGCTGTTGCACTCCAAGGAGCATCGTGATGTTTTACTGAAGGTATTAAATGAATCATATGTTCCAAGGGAGATTACAATCAACCAACTTGAGAAAATGGTTGGAAAAATCTTTGAGGTCAATCGGATCAGCTTTTCTGACGATGAATTGCCTGTTGAAGGTACAGGGCATAACCGGGGCCTTTACATTACAGTGAAGTGTGAAGATTTCTACGTCACTCATGTTATGATTGATGGAGGTTCAGGTGAAAATATTTTCCCTATTTCTACTTTACAAAAGTTGAATATTGGTACTGAAAGGATCAGGCAAAACAATGTATGTGTTAGGGCTTTCGATGGTGCGAAATCAAATTCTATTGGCGAAATAGAACTAATGTTGACCATAGGGCCTGTTGAGTTCGCCATAGAGTTTCAAGTATTAAATGTAGACTCCTCTTACAATCTGTTGTTTGGAAGGCCGTGGATCCACAAGGCCAAGGCGGTTGTATCTACACTGCACCAAATGATTAAGTTTGAGCATGACAGGCAAGAAGTAGTTATTCATGGTGAAGGAGATTTGTCAGCCTACGAAGATTCTCCCTTGTCTCTTATTGAAGCAAATAACGTAGAAGAGACATTCGTCTATCAAATTTTTGATACAGTGCCAGTGAATCATATCCTTGAATGGCAGGCTATACCGGGACCGCAATTGTCTTCTGCTTCTATCATGATGGTGAGTGAACTTTGGAAATACGGATTTGAGCCAGGAAAGGGTTTGGGAGCATCTCTGCGTGGTATAGTTCATCCCATATGTCCGAGTGAGAACGTGGGCATGTTTGGTCTAGGATTTGAGCCTACAGTTGAAGATCTAAAGAAAGCCAAGGGAAGGAAAGAGGAAACATGGTCACTCCCTCGCCCAATGCCACTACTCCGTGAATCATTTATTAAGAGCAGTGTCACGAAGCATGTGAAATTTGAAGTTGAATTGGTTGATGACTTCCAGAACCTATTTATTGAAGTTGATATGGTCGAAGCAGGAGAAGGTACCAGTATGGCAGACGTGCAATTCATAGGTCCAGCTGTCCGGCTCAATAATTGGGAAGTCACTCCTCTCCCCGTCAGGAGGGAGTTTTGGTAGTTTATTTTATTTTTCTTTCTGTTTATCCGAGCTATTTCAGGGTTGTAATTCGGATTTTAGTTTGTTTATGTTATGTTGGCATATATGTTTAAACCCTTCTATTTTTTTATTTAATAAAATGCAATGTCCCTTTTGTTTCATGTCTAATATATTTTGTTTTTTCTTTTTTTTTTACACAGTTCTCTTTATGCTGATTCTAATGACATGATATGCATGCAAAATTTTTAGCCTGACCTTAAAATCCAAACTAATCAAGATGTAATGAAGCAGGATAGGGAATATTATGAGGAAGAAGCACTAGAAGAAATAAGCAAAGAGTTGGAACAGTTTGAAGATAAACCGAATCCTAATTTGAATGAGACTGAGCCAATAAATCTAGGGGATCAAGAAGATATTAAGGAAACTAAAATCAGTGTACATGTTTTGCCACAGCTAAAAGATGGAATGATTAAATCATTAATTGATTATAAGGATGTTTTTGCATGGTCTTATGATGATATGCCTGGTTTAAGCACTAAATTAGTGGCTCACAAATTGCCAACTGATCCCGCGTTCCCTCCTGTCAAACAGAAGTTGAGGAAGTTTAAAATGGACGTAAGTATTAAAATTAAAGAGGAAATCATTAAACAACTTGAAGCCAAAGTAATTCGAGTAGCGTGCTATCCCATGTGGTTATCCAATGTTGTTCCCGTACCAAAGAAAGATTGAAAAATTTGAGTGTGTGTTAATTACCGTGATTTGAATAGAGCAAGTCCGAAAGATGATTTTCCACTGCCCAACATCCACATTTTGTTAGACAACTGTGCTAAACACGAGGTTGCCTCTTTTATGGATTGCTATGCCGGATATCACCAGATTATTATGGATGATGAAGACGCAGAAAAGGCATCTTTTATCACACCATGGGGAACTTATTGTTATTGAGTGATGCCGTTCGGTTTAAAGAATGCTGGAGAAACGTACATGGGAGCCATGACCACTATGTTTCATGATATGATGCATAAGGAGATTGAGGTCTACATGGACGATGTGATTACTAAGTTAAAAAGTCAGGCCGACCATGTTAAGGATTTAAGAAAGTTCTTTGAAAGGCTTCGTAGGTCTAATCTCAAACTCAACCCAGCAAAATGTGTATTTGGAGTTCCATCTGGAAAGCTATTGGGGTTTGTAGTCAGCCGTTAGGGAATTGAATTGGATCCCTCAAAAATCAAAGCCATTCAGGATTTGCCCCCGCCCAAGAATAGAACGGAGGTGATGAGTTTTCTTGGTAGACTGAACTACATTAGCAGGTTTATTGCTCAACTCACAACCACTTGTGAGCCCATATTCAAGTCGCTGAAAAAGAGTGCTGCGGTAAAATGGACTGAAGAATGTCAGGAAACGTTCGATCGAATCAAAAGATATTTGTCAAATCCGCCTGTGCTGGTACCCCAAGAGCCTGGTAGGCCTTTGATCTTATATTTATCAGTCATGGACAATTCTTTCGGTTGTGTCCTGGGTCAACATAATGTCACAGGCAAAAAGGAGCAGGCTATTTATTATCTTAGCAAGACGTTCACCGCATATGAGGCCAGGTATACTCTTCTTGAAAGGACATGTTGTACTCTAACTTGGGTAGCACAGAAGTTGAAGAATTATCTCTCATCCTATACTACTTATCTCATCTCCCACATGGATTCTTTGAAGTATATCTTTCAGAAGCCTATGCCGACGGGTCGATTGACAAAGTGGCAAATATTGCTTACCAAGTTCGACATTGTGTATGTGACTTGAACCGCCATGAAAGCCCAAGCCTTTGCAGATCATCTTGCTGAGAACCCCATCGATGAAGAGTACGAGTCATTGAAGACGTATTTTCCTGACGAAGAAGTGTCGTGTGTCGATGAAGTCGTTATAGATGCTGATCCAGGTTGGAGGTTGTTCTTCGATGGAGCTGTCAATATGAAAGGAGTCGGAATAGGTGCGGTTCTTATCTATGAATCGGTTCCCGGTAACAGCACAACTTCGATTTTACTGTACTAATAATATGGCAGAGTATGAAGCCTGTATTCTTGGTTTGAGGTTAGCTGTTGATATGGGAGTCCAAGAATTATTGGTGTTGGGAGATTCGGATTTGCTCGTCCATCAAATTCAAGGCGATTGGGAGACGCGAGATTTGAAGCTTATCCCGTATCGACAATGCTTGCAGGAGCTATGTCAACGGTTTGTATTAGTAAAATTTAGGCATATTCCAAGGATTCATAATGAAATTGCTGATGCTTTAGCTACTCTGTCTTCAATGCTCCAACATCCTGACAAAGCCTACATCGATCCAGTGCATATACAGAGTCGTGATCAGCATGCTTACTGTAATGCAGTTGAAGAAGAGCTCGATGGAGAACCCTGGTTCTTGGATATCAAGCGATACGTTCAGTCAGGAGAATACCCAACATATGCCACCAACGATCAAAAGAGAACTATTAGGCGTTTGGATAGTGGATTTTTCTTAAGTGGGGGAATCTTGTATAAGAGAACCCCAGATCTGGGACTTTTGAGGTGTGTAGATGTGAGAGAAGCCTCGACAATCATGGTTGAAATACACTCTGGAGTATGCGGGTCGCACATGAACGGTCATGTCTTGTCAAAGAAGATTCTTCGAGCAGGTTATTACTGGCTTACTATGGAAAGGGATTCTATTCAATTTGTTCGAAAGTGTAATCAATGTCAGGTACACGGTGATCTGATACGTTCTCCTCCTATTGGGTTGTATGCAATGGCCGCCCCATGGCCGTTCATCGCTTGGGGAATGGATGTGATTGGACCGATTGAGCCGAAGGCATCAAATGGGTATAGATTCATTTTGGTAGCCATTGACTACTTCATAAAGTGGGTAGAAACATTAACTTTCAAGTCAGTGACAAAGAAGGCTGTGATAGATTTTGTTCATGCCAAATCATTTGTAGATTTGGAATTCTAAGATGATCATTACAGACAATGCTGCCAATCTCAATAGTCATTTGATGCAAGAAGTATGTCAATAGTTTAAGATCGTACATCGAAATTCTACTCCATATCGTCCAAAGGCCAATGGTGCTGTAGAAGCCGCCAATAAGAATATAAAAAAGATACTGCAAAAAATGATACAAGGGTCTATACAGTGGCATGAAAAGTTGCCATTTGCATTGCTAGGTTATCGCACCACTGTTCGCACTTCAACAGGGGCAACTCCATATTTATTGGTGTATGGGACAGAAGCAGTCATCCCTGTAGAAGTTGAAATTCCCTCTCTTCGAGTCATTGTAGAAGTAGAGATTGATGATGACGAATGGGTAAAAACCCGACTGGAACATTTGAGTTTGATTGAGAAAAAAAGGCTAACGTTTGTGTGTCATGGCCAGTTGTATCAGAGGAGGATGGCTCGAGCGTATAACAAAAAGGTCCGTCCCAGGAATTTTGAAGTTGGTCAGTTGGTATTGATACGTATCCTTCCTCACCAGGTTGAAGCGAAAGGCAAGTTCTCCCCTAACTGGCAAGGTCCCTTTGCTGTGAAGAAAGTGTTACCCAATGGAGCCCTATATTTGACAGATATTGAAGGCAAAATGGCAGAAATGGCTATCAATGCTGATGCGGTCAAAAGATACTATGTATGATATTTGATCCTTTGTTGAGTTTATTGCATGTTTAGTACTTGCATTTTTGAATATTGATAGGATGAAGACATTTTATTCTTCCATCCAAACATTGTGTCATCCTTTTTTTACCTGTTTGAGCTTCATTTTATTTTTTCTTTCTTTCATATCCCTCTTTTGGAATCAAAATAGAGTCAAATATAAATGTCAAGAAAATAAGAATAAAAGAAAGAGTTCGAAAAAATAAAAAAATAAAAATAAAAAATCAATCAAATCAAAACAAAGAATAAGCTGATGGAACTACGTGCGACCTGATTCTCCTCTCTCGGGAGTGAGATACTAGGCTGCCCTATTTTGGGCTCGGTCTAACCAAATAAAGATTTAAGATTCACCCAGTCAATAAAACTGAGGCATAAGTTAATGTGTTGTTTGAGTCGGTTCCAAAAGTTGTAAGTCCTACCCCCACTTCAAGTATCATTTGATCCCCTTACCATCTTTTCTAACCTTAACCAAAAGCTAAGTTACAACCAAATAAAGTCCTTCAGATCAATTTTTGATAATGTTAAGGCTAAGCATGCAATGGATATGATGATACATTGTGAAGTACCACTTGTCTCCCTCAGCATAAGAAATTAGGAAAGACATGCAAAAATGAGAGAGTCTTATTGGTGAAAACCCCTGTGGGCATCATAAGACGATGGTGAATTGAGAGAAAATTAAAATGAGAGTCTTATTGGTGAAAACCTTTGCAGGCACCATAAGGCGATGGTGAGTAGAGAGAAATAAAAATGAGAGAGTCTTATTGGTGAAAACCCTCACGGGCACCGTAAGGTGATGGAGAGTTCAAGAGAAAAGTGAAAAGTGAAAAGTGAAAAGTGAAAAGAAAGAGATTTGTTGGCGAAAGTATTTTAAGATGTTGTCAATCGAATGTGATGTATGAGTACAATGGATTTGAAGAAGCGGCTCAGCGGCAAAAGGTACGAAATCAACAACAAATGGGGAGTCTGGATAGGAAGATCAAGCAGCTCAATCCAAAATGCATGTCATACTCATTGGAGTTGGTTGTCGTATTCAGATAAGTTTTCTTTTTGAATATGAGACATTGCCCTTTTCTTTCATTTACATATTCATGCTTTTTGTCTTTTATGTCATTTATCAAAATAAAAGTCACCATCATTTCTTTATAGTTTAAGTCAAGTCTGTGTCAAAACAAATGAGAAAGGATTTCAAAATTTACTACCAGTCTTTCCAATTATACGATGAAAAGCCAAGGAACAGCACAGGAAAGAAATATGATCGTAATTCAACATGAAACAAAGGAAGTCTATCAACCGACAGGCTGTTGGATTCGTGGAAACATTCAGATTTGGGAAAAGGGTGCACCTCAGAGGCATGGTAAAATGGAAGCCCATTGTGCGAGTCAGAACTCACTTCCCTCAATCTGTATCTGGGTCAATGATGCGGCAAGATAGGGCAAGTGTTAGCGATTTGGAACAAAGATGAAAGGAACGAGTGTTGGGCAGATACCTGAGAAGCCAAGATCTGCAAGCCACCACTAAGTTTTTAACTGACAAATTTTCTTTGTTGATATAGGAGCAAATTCGCTTCACTTAATTCAGCTATCATTGGAAATGTACATCCATGGGATTTTACTTTTGTTCAGGACCCTCTTGAAAAATGGGATTTTACTTTCTGTTCAGGACCCTCCTGAAAAATGGGATTTTACTTTTGTTCAGGACCTTCCTGAAAAATGAGATTTTACTTTATGTTCAGGACCCTCCAGGAAAATGGGATTTTACTTTTTGTTCAGGACCCTCCTAAAAATGGGATTTTACTTTATGTTCAGGACCTCCTGAAAAATGGGAATTTACTTTATGTTCAAGACCCTCCTGAAAAACGGAAATTTACTTTCAATTCAAGACCCTCCTGAAAAATGGGACTTTACTTTCTGTTCAGGACCCTCATGGAAAATGGGACAACGCTTTCAAAAATGAAATACTACTTTATTATAATTCTTGTTTGGGATAATTTTCGTTCTAATTTTAATTTTGGGTTTCAGGAGCCCGCCTGAAGAACAGGGTGATGCAATAGTAAGTCAGAGGCCCGCCTGGAGAATAGGATGAAGAAACGAAAAGTCAAGCAACAAAGTGAAACAATTGAAAGCCAAGCAACAAGTTGAAAGATATTGCAAGTCAGGGGCCCGCCTGAAGAATAGGGTGATGAAAGTCGAGTCAAGAGCCAACAGAAGCTGTATAAATAGGATTTTTGTAATTTCATTTATGTTTTAACTTGTAATTTTTATTTTTTTTGATGTAATAACAGAGCCGCGGAATGGAACCTCACTCGACTCTTCAACTCGGTATAGTCCGTCTCCTTCCAATACTTGGAGATACTTGTCACTTGATCCCCTCATAACTTGGGTGGGTAGGATGTCCTAAGTCAAGACCTGGTTTTCCTTCTTCCTCTTGCTCCGTGCTTTTAAATAAAGGTTAGGACGAAATTCCGCCTCGTTGTCTACTGCTTTGTATGAAAACACCATGTGTTTGCATCCAAAGGGGGCATGATGTAGACACGTGATTTCGTCCTATTAAAGTTCAATTTTTATTCACTTTTACCCATTTTTATTTTATCCTACCGTGTACCCTCACCCGTGTGATAATCCCTCCACAAAATGACAAAAATAACAATCCCCTAACTAATTCTATCTTATCCTAACAACCTACCCAATCAAAATAAACCACATCACACCCTACCCCTACCCCTACCCCC
>NW_025876521.1:10307-11467 GCF_002878395.1 Capsicum annuum
ACCTCACCACCCCATACCCTACCCCTTACCCCTACCCACGTGTACCCACTGCCCCACCCACTCTCACAATTCACTCTACATAGTCATTCACCACACAGATGAAAAAAAAGATATACACGAGAACACTCAAAGAAATGCAAGAAATTCATCTTTTTGACCTTACAAAAATCATCAACACTCTCTAGCATACACATAGAGAAAATTGTGAGGGAGAGATATCTACGAGAGAGAAAGAGATTAGAGAAACAAAAAAAAATAGAGAGAGTAAGACGGATCGAGAGAGAGGTACGACAAGGGTGAGGTTATTCCGGTGAAAACCTCATCGGAATTGTCACCAGAAAAAAGCATCGCCAGCCACCCCCTTTCCTTACACGTCACCGAAAAACTCTCTCTTCCATCTGGAAACACGCACACATGGATATCAGTGAGGAAGGGGTCGAGAAAAAGGGAAAGATCTTGAGATTTTTGGCCAGAAATAGTGAAACTGGGAGAAGTTCGATCTTATCGAGCTTTTTCTGGCGAAAAATTTCAACGGAATCGGTATCAAGCATGCCAGAATTGGCCTCAAGCTCGCCGATTGTTTTTTCCTTCTCGTTGTTTGATCGATACCATCTCAAAATTGCCAAAAACTTTCTTATTTTCCTTTGATACTTGGACAAAATCTGGTAGGCGTCCACTGTTTTGGTCGTCTTTGTCGTTGTCTGTTCATCGGAGCTCTGGTAAGTTACAAACGGTAACCCAGTTACGACTCCGATGGGATCAGTTACGGATGGTTCGAAATCCGAGTGTTGGGGTTCGTTTCCAAGGTTTCCGTTCCTATTTTAAATCTGTCCCGTTTGTATTTATCATACTGAGTTGGATTCTTGATCAAATTGAGGTTCTTTGTTCGAGGTTTTCGGACTTCTTTATAATCAACAAAAGCAACTGTCAGTGAGGTCCATTTCCTTAACCCGCTCTCTTTTTATTTATCTTGGTATATTGAATTAGTTGTGATTATGTGTGTTGTGATTATGTTTTGTTGGACTTTGTTGATGTCGATTGTTATGATCATTATGTTTGGTGGGTTGATTTTTGGTGGTTTGAAGAATGAATTTGATCATGTATTAATGGATTGATAAGGGGATTTAGGGAAGGAATGGAGAAATTGATAAAAAGTTGAA
>NW_025876522.1:0-1452 GCF_002878395.1 Capsicum annuum
AATGGACCATACTGGGATGATCCCCAACATCCCTAGCATGCCCCGGTTAATTTTTGGTGCACTGCACGCTTGGACCCCGGGCCCATCCCAAAATCGTGGGCTATAACACATCGATTTAGCTCGAAAATACCCCATTTGCTCCGTTTCACCCTTTTATCAAACAAAATGGCCACAAAAAATTAAACAGACCACACTGGGATGATCCCTAATATCCCTAGCACGCCCTGGTCAATTTTTGACCCATAGCACGCCCGGATCTCAAATCCACCACCAAAAACGTGGGCTATAGCACACTGACTTAGCCTGAAAATTCCCTGTTCGCTTGTTTATCCATCCAAATAGCCACAAAAAAGTAAACGGACCATATTAGGACGATCCCCAAATCCCTGGCACACCCCGATCAATTTGAGGCCCACAACATGCCCGGACCCCGGGACCTCCCCCGAAATCATGGGCTATAGCACACTGATTTGGCCTGAAAGTACCCTGTTCGTGCCGTTTCGGCCGTTTGTCCACCCAAATGGCCAAAAAAAAATTAAACGGACCATACTGGGATAATCACCAACCTCTCTTGCATGCCCTGGTCGATTTTCAACCCATAGCACGCTCGGACCTCGAGACCTCCCCCAAAAATATGGGCTATAGCACACCGACTTAGCCCTAAAATTCCTCGTTCGCTTTGTTTTGCCCATTTGTCCACCCAAATAGCCACGATAAACTAAACGGACCACACTGGGATGATCCCTAAATTCTTGGCACACCTCGATCAATTTTAGGCCCACAACACGCCCGGGTCCTCCCCCGAAACCATGGGCTATAGCATAGCGATTTGGCCCGAAAATAACCCATTCATGCCGTTTCGCCTGTTTATCCACCCAAATGGCAACAAAAAATTAAATGAACCACACTGGGATGATCCCCAACCGTCCTGGAGTGCCCCGATCAATTTTTGGCCCACAGCACGCCCGAACCCCAAGCCCACCCCTAAAACTATGGGCTATAGCATATCGATTTGGCCTCAAAATGCCCCGTTCGCGCTGTTTTACCTATCTGTCCACCAAAATGGCCATGAAAAATTAAACGGACCACACTTTGATGATACCCAACATTCTTGGAATGCCCAGGTCAATTTTCGGCCTGCAGAACACCCGAATCCTGGGCCCACCCCTTAAACCATGGGTTATAGCACATCGATTGTCACAAAAATGCCCCGTTCACGCTGTTTCGCCCATTTGTCAACCCAAATGGGCACGAAAAATTAAATGGACCACACTGGGACGATCCCCAACCTCCCTGGCATGCCCCAATTGATTTTCAGCCCACAGCACTCCTGGACCCTGGGGCCATCCCAAAATTCATGGGCCATAGCATACCGATTTGGCTCGAAAGTGCTCCGTTCACGCCATTTTGCCCGTTTGTCCACCCAAATAGCCATGAAAAATTAAACGGACC
>NW_025876523.1:0-1641 GCF_002878395.1 Capsicum annuum
AGGAAATGGAATAATGCAACAAACATACTCCCTCCGTCTTAAATTACCCGTCTCAAATTTCCTAATTTGATTTTTTATTTCATTTATCTTTTTCCATTAATCAAGAAGAGACAAAAAAAAATTTTCCATGTTTTACCTTTTGCATTAATTATTTTTTCTTCAAATTAAAATGTAAACATTATTTAATAGGGTTACTATGATAAATTAATTATGTTATTAATTATTTTTCTTAATCAATGTATCATGTCAATTTTAGGACGGAGGGGAGTATGACATTGAATAATACAAATTCACCCTTCACCCTACCCCGGGAATTCAGGAGTTTGAGACTTGTTTGTTATTAAGCCCTCTGAAAGGCCACTAAAATCACGAAAGAGGGGATTGAATTTTTCCTTTTATTCGAATTGAAATTTAATAGTGATTTTGACTCTATTATAATGTCTTTCTTGTGTCAATAGAAATGGAGAATAGAGTTAATTCTTGTTTATAGTTGGAAAATCCAATTTAACCCCATTTCATTGTAATTAATAAAACGGATAATTTGACAATATGATAAAAATATCATTTTTCAAGAAGAACAAAGATGTTTGTTTGCTTTTTGTAAAAAATATTCAAAAGATAACTAGTCGAAAGCAATAATAAATGAGATTGAATCCATCCCTATAGAAATATGAGGAGTTGAGATTTCCTTGCTTCTCTTTAAAAGACCAATAAAGCACTGCGCCGAGGCCTCCTCAAGGTCATTCGGAACCACTTTAAGGCCGGGGACAGGAGCTATAAGAACTAAATCAAAAGAAAATGGCCGTAGAAGGCTAGCTTTTAGAATAAGAAAAGGCGCTTTCGGAGGACCGGGCGCATCAGAGTAGGTTGCCGCTTGACTGTCAATGAACGTTGTTTCTTCTGCCAAATCTGGCTCGCGGTGACAGAATGTTGTTATGTCCTTGGAGAGTGCTCCCCCAGGAGTTATGTGCCCCGATTTTATATCACCCTTTAATTCGAATTAGCAAAAGCAATGTCTCCGTGCATAATATGGATTCCAGGTAAGAAGTCAGTCTTGTTTGGTAAGACGGAATTGAGATCTGAAAGGAGGAAATTGAATTCTTCCTCGCATGAGGACAGACTTTAGGTACCTCCTTCTGTCACTGTAGAAATCGAGAATGGAGATGAATTTTCTATACTTATTTATAATTAAAAAATTTGACTTTACCCTTGTCATAGTAGACTCGATAACTTAGCAATAAGATATTTCTTTCATTTCAAAAAGTTAGACATTTAGTCTTCTTTTTTTAAAAAAACAAAAGTATTTTAAATTAATACCACAACATCACAGACATTTTAATACATTTAATATATTTTAAATTTAGAATTCTAAAATAGAAAAAAAATTATTAAACTCCATGGTGAAAATAAATCATTTCTTTCTAAAAGGAGAGTAAAAAATGATTTACTGTGCGCGTATAAACTCGATAAATGCCTCATATTTGAAACTAGGTAACTCAACCAAGCTTCGCGCGGTTATTAAAAATTATTCGAAATTACCAAATTAGAATTTTTGTGATCGTAGAAAATTAATTACATTAAACTCAAAGAAATGAAAATTCAAAACACACTTCTAACATATCAAATTTTATTAAACTAAGG
>NW_025876524.1:0-2038 GCF_002878395.1 Capsicum annuum
GGTGGCCTCTCCATTCCCATGAGGGACAAGGAAAAAGAAGGAAAAAAGGGAGAAAAACATAGTGTTAACATGTCTTGAAGTAAAAAAAATAGTGGTGGAAACAATAGTGTAAAAGTCAGTGAAAGTTTTGAAAAAATGGAGTAGAAATAGTGGGAAAAAACCAGCGAAAAAATAAGGGAAAAGACAGCCAAAATATCAAAGAAAAATGGAGTTGAAAACAGGGGGAAAATCGGCAAACATTTGCCCAACAAAAACAACCTTGAGTATTGTCGAAAAATTCACAAAAAGAGGTCACAAAATTATAGGTTGTTTCTCGATTTTGGGCCTAAGCTCGGTTCACCAAGTTTAGTTCTTTTTCAGAAAACCCTTATCATCGAAGATGACAATGAAGAATAAATTATCAGATGTGTATAGATTATCGGCAGTTGAATAAGATGACAGTGAAGAATAAATATACTCTTTCTAGGATTTATGATCTTTTTGATCAGCTTCAGGGTGCTAAATGTTTCTCTAAGATTGATCTGCGTTCGGGCTATCTTCAATTGAAAATTTGGGAGGTTTATATTTCCAAGACTGCTTTTTAAACCCGGTATGGTCACTATGAGTATTGGGTGATGTCATTTGGGTTGACTAATGCTCCGACTTCTTTCATGAATCTTATTTTTCGTGTTTTCAGGCAGTTTCTGATTTTGTTTATTATAGTCTTTATTTGTTGCGTCCTATTTCAAACCGGTCGAAACAACACACAACATGTGGTGGCTTGTCGTAACACTCGGATTTTTGAAAATCATTTTAGAGTCGCCACCTAATTTTTTTAAGAAAAAAATTATTTTTATTTAAAAACTCTATGTTGGTCATTTGAAAATATTTTGAGATTCTGAATAAGAATTTTTGTTACTCGAGGGGAGTTGTTAGGCACCCCTCAGAGCCCATCTGAAGATAGTTCTTAAACTCAGTTTAAAAAGATATTTGAGAAAATTATCACTTCGTTATTTGCTAAATTATATGAATTTTCATAATTTCTATATATGAAAATTCATACTTTCAACAATACTTTCATAATTTTAACATAGTAAAAAAAAAACATAAATCACTTCAATAAAATAAATACTATATCAAATTTATTTATTAACAAACAAAGCAGAATAAGATTTATGCAGAAAATAAGCAATGTATAATATCAGTTTTTCTTTTTCGTTTTCGTATCCGTTTGTTATATGAAATACATACATAAAATCTAAATAGAATAAAGAACTTAAACAAATAAAATATCGTTAAAATTCATCTTCCTTCATGCATTAAAAGCAAAGAATATAACCTTTCACCATCCATTACATCAATCAAATACAAAGTTATAATATAATTTTTTTTAAGAAGAGAAGACGAAAATTTGAAAGAAAGTGAAATTTGAAATTATGAGAAGAGATTGTTTGATGTTACCATTTTTAGATGTTAATGAAGTATATGTCAAGCCGTTTTTGGAGATATTAAGGAAGAGATATTTAAATGGATGATTGATATCCTGACAATAATTGTCTTTCCCTTTTTTGGGTATAAAAATATTTTTTTCATATATAAAATTTGTATTTTCTTATTTATATTATTTGAAAAATATATACTTTTTTTACCTTTTTGATAAGATTTGCTACAACTTGCAAAAATGAAAGTTATGCTATAAGTTTCAATTTTCAATCTAAGGAGTGTTAAATAAGTTTTTTTTTCACCTTTATTTTACTCAAATTCAATTTTTATTCACAAATTTCATTCTAAGAAGCTCAAAAATTGACCCAAAACCTCATCCAATTCCCACATCCACTCCAGTAATCCACCCCACACAATACCCATCAATCATACACCGCCACATCGACAAAGAGACAAAATCTATCCAACGAACACAATAATTTGATCCTTTGATTTCTTTTTAATCCAAGGGCCCCAAAATTTTCACCTTATCTTTCTAATCCATCCTACTTATGTTTCTTAAAATCTTGACCGTCCGATTAAACGATCGGACGACCCATAGTTTAATCAATAATAC
>NW_025876525.1:0-1382 GCF_002878395.1 Capsicum annuum
TATGGGCCAAAAATTGATTGGGGCATGCCAGGGAGGTTGGGAATTGTCTCAGTATGATCCGTTTAAATTTTTGTGCCTATTTGGGTGGACAAACGGGCGAAAAGGCATGAACGGGGCATTTTCGAGCTAAATTGGTGTGCTATAGTCGTGAGTTTTAGGGGTGGGCCTGGGGTCTGGGTGTAATATGGGCCAAAAATCGACCGGTCCATGCCAGGAGGTTGGGGATCGTCCAAGTGTAGTTCGTTTAATTTTTTGTGGCTATTTGGGTGGATAAACGGGAGAAATGAGGCATTTACGGGCCAAATTGATGTTCTATATCCCACAACTTTAGGGGTGGCTCGGGGTCCGGGTGTGCTGTGGGCCGAAAATTAATCGGGGCTGCCAGGGAGCTTGGAGATCGTATCAGCATGATTTGTTTAATTTTTCGTGGCCATTTGGGTGGACAAACGAGCAAAACGGTGCAAATAGGGCATTTTCCAGCCAAATCAGTGTGCTATAGCCCACGGTTTTGGGGGTTGACTCGGGGTCCAGGCGTGCTGTGTGCCAAAAATTGGTCAGGCATGCCAGGGAGGTTGGGGATCATCCCACTATGGTCCGTTTAATTTGTAGTGGCCATTTGGATGGATAAACGGGCGAAACGCCGTGCATGGGGCATTTTTGGGCTGGCTAAATTGATGTGTTATAGCCCACGATTTTGAGGGAGGGCCTGGGGTCTAGGCGTGCTGTGTGTCGAAAATCAATCGGATCGTGCCAAGGATCTTGAGGATCATCCTTATGTGGTTCGTTTAATTTTTCGTGGCCATTTGGGTGGACAAACGAGCGAATTACCACGAATGGGGCATTTTTGTGCTAAAATGGTGTGCTATAGCCTACGATTTCAGAGGTGGGCCGAGGGTCCAGGCATGTTGTGGGCTAAAAATTGACTGTGGCGTGCCTGGGAGGTTAGGGATCATCCCAGTTTGGTCCGTTTAATTTTGTATGACAATTTGGGTAGACAAACGGGCGAAACAACGCAAACGGGGCATTTTTGGGCCAAATCGGTGTGCTATAGTCCATGGTTTCTGGGGTGGGCTCGGGGTCTGGGCGTGCTGTGGGCCAAAAGTTGATGTGAGCATGCCAGGGAGGTCGGGAATCATCCCAGTATGGTCTGTTTAATTTATCGTGGCCATTTGGGTGGACAGACGGGCGAAATGGCATAAACGGGGCATTTTCGGTCCAAATCGGTATGCTATAGCCATTTGTTTCGGGGGTGGCCCCAGGGTCCAGGGTTCGGGCATGCTGTGGTCTAAAAATTGATCAGGGTGTGCCAGGGAAGTTGAAGAGTGTCTCAATGTGGTCAGTGTAATTTTCTTGTCCATTTGGGTGGACGAACGGGCAAAACA
>NW_025876526.1:0-1952 GCF_002878395.1 Capsicum annuum
TGTTTTAAAATTTCAAGATGATCTTTACAATCAAAAGTTTATCATTCGAACAGATGCTCAATCGGTTAAATTCATGTTTGATAAAGACTTTAAACATGATGCTTCTAAAATAATCTTTGCAAGATGGCAAGCGCAGCTAGCCCCTTTTGATTACGAAATTCAGTATAAAAAGGGTAGTAAAAATTCATTACCTGATTTTTTATCACGAGAATATTTGATATGACTTTCTACACCCGTTTTCTCTCAGAAAAAACAATTTTGGCTATTCTTCAAAGTATTCCTTTACCTAAAGATGTTCAGAAATTGATATTAGAAACCCTCATTCATAAGCTTGGAGAATCTTAAAAAATTATTTAACCGCTAATGTTTACATGGCAGGAGAATCCTACAAAACACGGACTTATTATGAGCAGATTTTAATTAACACCGCTAGTGCCACTTTTGAGCACAGCCCTCTCGGTGAATCCACCCCTGGAGTACATGGCTACTCTAAAATAGTCATCAAAAAGCTCATCCCTATTGAAGAATGGGGCATTTCCTCTATGACACAACGAAGTCTTCCTATGGGGCCGCAAGGACAAACTATTGCCAATTTCACCTATTGGGATTACATTAAAGCTTTTACCTATGTATTATACTACAATAATTACAAACTTAAACACACTTGGTTTATCAAAATCTGTTCCAAAGTTTTTGAAAAACCTATTCCAAATTGGTTCATTCGTTGGTGGACTAATCACGGCCCATCCGTAAAAATTTTACCAGCAGAATATACTTCCTTATATAACTCTTGGAAAAAATCCTCTCCATTTCTGACCGAATTATATCTCTCTGACCATATTTGCAAGTTGGACACTATCGATCAGATGTACTTCTACATCGAATTCTCCATTCCCTGGATACATCGCTGGTCGATTGAAATTGGTTACGATTCACACCAAATCCCTGCTATCTATCGAACTTTTTACTGTAATTTCTGGGATAAACTACTTCGAATAGATCCCGACACCAAACTTCCATATGGACATGATCTGAAAGAAGAAATCAAGGGAAAAATATCCTCATACGAGAAGTCACCCAAAAAATCTATTTTAATTGAAGATAAATCATTCAATTATGTCTCCCGAAGAATCTCTGCCCATGATGGAAACAAGCTCCAACTTATTGAAGAATATCTGGCCGAAGTCCGGGATAAGTTGCTTCATACCGTTGAACAAAACTCGGACACATCTATGCATAGCACTGAGCGAAACACTGATGATATCACGGATTCCCAGCCGCCAGAAAACCTGAACGAAGAAGAAGTATTAGCTAATGCAGAAGAATTTCTGCGATGGGGCCACAAAAAATAAAGCTGAATATGTAATAGTACTATTGAAAATTACTGTTGTAAAACACTGTACATGGGACCCACATATTACTGTACACGGGACCCACGTAGTACTGTACAAGATTCCTTTTTCTTCTATAAAAGAAGCCTCATTCTGAAGGAGAGGCAGAAGGAGGAATCCTAAGAAATTCTCTCTTATTTTCTTGTAATAGTCATAAAAAAGCAATAAAAGTTGGCTTTGTGAATATTATTCCGGCGACTCTCCGGCAAGGTACATATTTATTTATTTACTAGTTACTTTTAATTGTCTTCATTTATTCTCCCAGATCTACGCCGTGACTATGTCCGGCTAGACTCCCTTTTTATGCTCATACGACAGTTCTAACCTCTCGAAGTATATGAACTATGAAAGATCCAGACTCTACTTAGATAATACAAGAAATTTTCTAGTTTTCGACTTGGTTCCGAAATGGAGGTACAGTCGAGATCAGCAGTTTTACGATAGCTCTGTCTCTGTGACTCCGTCTAGTGAGTTGTGCCTTTGAAGCCCGTATTAATGAAAAGAAAGGGCGATGTTTGCACAATTAGAACTACTAGACACATGGGCTAACAAAAAATTGTT
>NW_025876527.1:0-1606 GCF_002878395.1 Capsicum annuum
ATATATATTATTTATGAAATATAAGAGTTTATTTAGAACTCTTTCACTGTATGTTTCTATTTTAAACTAATTAATATTTTTTTAAAGAATAATGTTATTTCAAATTCAATTAATTATAAAAATCTTATTACACTCGTATTAAACTTGTTCTAAAAACTGACACGTGGCCTCTTAGCATCTTGCCACTTGGCTTCTCCTGGTGTTTCGTTCTCTGCTTTATAATATACTAGTATACGTACCCGCGCGATGCGCGGCTAATTATTAAAATATTATCTTGTTCGAACATGTTAGATTATATTACCTTAAAATAAATTCATCTATCATATTATAATATCTCAATTAAAATACAAAAATAAAATAAAAAATTTTCTACTTCCACCCCCACGCTTAATTTTTTTAAACTCATAATCAATTGAGTTTTCTTATCTCTTATTTCAAAATATATAAATTAGAATAGATAAATTTTATTATGCATTACTGAAATAGTGAAATGTTAGATTAGAAGAAGACTCCAAAATAATTTAATCTCTTAGAAGTGGTTGTAATTTATAATTCAAATAAAATGCTTTCACATCTATCAAAATATAATTTTATCTCATATTCTATTTTAAATTTTATATATTTTTACTTAAATTCAACAAAGATATTAACTTGTCCTGAGAATTTAAAAAAAAATCATAATGCATGTAAAAAATTTTGTAGATGAATTTTAATGGAAAAATAACATCATGAAGTCATTCTATGAAAAAAGAATTTTAATGTCCAATCCCTGATATATTATGTTTAATTATACTTTAAGCTACATCACTAAACATTTACTTTTTTCAACTATGATTTAACGGATTTAGTTATGACTTATTCGTATATACTTTAAAAAGGCTATATTATTTGATCTTTCGACCTTGTTTGTTTTCTTTTTCTATACTAAGGAACTACTCAAGAAGAAATGTAAAACCACTACTTGGTTGTATAAGATAAATGACAGACAACCAATTAAAAAAAAACTACACAAAAATTTAAATTTGTAAGAAAAATCAAGAAAAGAATAAAGTAATTGAAATATCTAATTACCTACAAATTTTATTTTATAATCTTTCTAAAATAGAGTAGATATATGAATGTAGTGTAATAATTCTTTAAAAGATGTCTTTATGCTTATGAGAAATATATCATATTTGTGTATATTCTTTGCACGACTTATTTCGCATTTTTATGATATTTATATACATCTAATTAAATAGATTTTTAAATTTCTTAGCTATATATGTGATAGAATATAAATATAAAATTTTAATTTTGAATAATAAAAATTAATTAAAAAGTTAAATTAAGTATAATCAACATACCTTTATTTTTATATAGAGAAATCTTATTTGCATGACATATAATCTCTTTATCCATGAAAGAAATTTATTATGATAAAAAAATTAAAATTATTACAAACAAGAATTAAATTATGATTGTGACCTAATGAAGTATTATTTTTTTGAATTTAACCACAAATTCTGATTGTTTTAAATCTAATAGTTTAAATTTTATTTTTCACAATTATTTATAAATTTATTCTTCATAGATCAGTGAAATTTATCAATTCCTCAATAATAAT
>NW_025876528.1:0-2953 GCF_002878395.1 Capsicum annuum
GAGAAATCGAAGAAGCTATACAGGGGTTTTCTCGAGCCTATTCATATGGTACCTAACGCAATTCTATGATACCGTGGGACTTCGAGGCTCTCCGGTTCAGCTAGGTACATAGTTCTGGAATTTATACGCGAATCAAGATCGATAAAAGCAAGTTTTACAATCACTGACTCAAACCTATTGTCGAATCCTACTCAGCAGAATATGGAGGTACTTATGGCAGAACGGGCCAATCTGGTCTTTCACAATAAAGTGATAGACGGAACTGCCATGAAATGACTTATTAGTAGATTAACAGAGCACTTCGGAATGGCATATACATCACATATCCTGGATCAAGTAAAAACTCTGGGGTTCCAACAAGCTACTGCTACATCCATTTCATTAGGAATTGATGACCTTTTAACAATACCTTCTAAGGGATGGCTTGTTCAAGATGCTGAACAACAAAGTTTGATTTTGGAAAAACACCATCATTATGGGAATGTACACGTGGTAGAAAAATTACGTCAATGCATTGAAATATGGTATGCTATAAGTGAATATTTGCGACAAGAAATGAATCCGAATTTTAGAATGACTGGCCCTTTTAATCCAGTTCATATAATGTCTTTCTCGGGAGCTAGAGGAAATGCATCTCAGGTACATCAATTAGTAGGTATGAGAGGATATCGGATCCTCAAGGACAAATGATTGATTTACCTATTCAAAGCAATTTGCGCGAAGGACTCTCTTTAACAAAATACATCATTTCTTGTTACGGAGCCAGTTGTGGATACTGCTGTACGAACATCAGACGCTGGATATCTCACTCGAAGACTTGTTGAAGTAGTTCAACACATTGTTTTCCGTCGAACGGATTGTGGCACCGCCTGGGGTATTTCTGTGAGTCCTCGGAATGGGATGATGCCGGAAAGGATTTTTAGTCAAACATTAATTGGCCGTGTATTAGAAGATGATATATACATGGGTTTGCGATGTATTGCCACTAGAAATCAAGACATTGGCATTGGACTTGTAAATCAATTCATAACCTTTTGGGTACAACCAATCTCTATTCGAACTTCCTTTACTTATAGGAGTACATCTTGGATTTGTCGATTATGTTATGGCCGGAGTCCTACTCATGGCGACCTGGTTGAGTTGGGGGAAGCTGTAGGTATTATTGCAGGTCAATCGATTGGAGAACCGGGTACTCAATTAACATTAAGAACTTTTCATAATGGAGGAGTATTCACGGGGGTACTGCAGAATATGTGCAAGCCCCATCTAATGGAAAAATAAAATTCAATGAGGATTTGGTTCATCCGAAACGTACACGTCATGGGCATCCCGCCTTTCTATGTTCTATAGACTTGTATGTAACTATTGAGAGTGAAGATATTCTACATAATGTGAATATTCCACCCAAAAGTTTGCTTTTAGTTCAAAACGATCAATATGTAGAATCGAAACAAGTAATTGCTAAGATTCGCGCAGGAATATCCACTTTGAATTTTAAAGAGAAGGTTTGAAAACATATTTATTCTGATTCAGACAGAGAGATGCACTAGAGTACCGATGTCTATCATGCACCCGAATTTACATACGGTAATTTTCATCTATTACCAAAAACAAGTCATTTATGGATATTATTAGGAGGGTCGTGCAGGTCCAGTCTAGTCTACCTTTCGATCCACAAGGATCAGGATCAAATGAATGCACATTCTCTTTCTGGCAAGCGAAGATATACTTCTAACCTCTTAGTAACCAATGATCAGGCGAGGCAGAAATTATTTAGTTCGGATTTTTATGTTAAAAAAGAAGATAGGATTCCTGATTATTCAGACCTTAATCGAATCATATGTACTGGTCAGTATAATCTCATATATTCGCCTATTCTCCACGAGAATTCTGATTTATTGTCAAAAAGGCGAAGAAATAAATTCATCATTCCACTATATTCGACTCAAGAACTCGAGAATCAACTAATGCCCTGTTCAGGTATCTCGACTAAAATCCCTGTAAATGGTATTTTTCGTCGAAATAGTATTCTTGCTTATTTCGATGATCCTCGATATAGAATAAAGAGTTCGGGCATTATTAAATATGGGACTATAGAAACGCATTCAGCCATAAAAAAAGAGGATTTGATTGAGTATCGAGGAGTCAAGGAATTTCGGTCAAAATACCAAATGAAAGTAGATCAATTTTTTTTTCATTCCTGAAGAGGTGCATATCTTGCCCGAATCTTCTTCTATAATGATATGGAACAGTAGTATCATTGGGGTAGATACACAAATCACCTTAAATCTAAGAAGCCGAGTCGCTGGGTTGGTCCGGGTAGAGAGAAAAAACAAATGAATTGAACTTAAAATCTTTTCTGGAGATATCCATTTTCCCGGAGAGACAGATAAGATATCCAGACATACCGGCATTTTGATACCATTAGGAACAGGAAAAAGAAATTCCAAGGAATCCAAAAAAGTTAAAAATTGGGTCTATGTCCAACGGATTACACCTAGTAAGAAAAGGTTTTTTGTTTTAGTTCGACCTGTCATCACATATGAAATAATGGACGGTATAAATTTAGCAACCCTTTTTCCACCGGATCCATTGCAGGAAAGGGATAATGTGCAACTTCGAATTCTCAATTATATCCTTTATGGAAATGACAAACCAATTCGAGGAATTTCTGACACAAGTATTCAATTAGTTTGGACTTGTTTAGTATTGAATTGGAACCAAGACAAAAAAAGTTCTTCTTGCGAAGAAGCCCATGCTTCTTTTGTTGAAATAAGCACAAATGGTTTGATTCGACATTTCCTAAGAATTAACTTAGTGAAATCCCCTATTTCGTATATCGAAAAAAGGAATGATCCATCGGGTCAGAATTGCTCTCTGATAATGGATCAGATTGTACCAATATCAACCCCTTTTCTTCCATTTATTCCTATTCCAAGGCAAAAATTCAACA
>NW_025876529.1:0-702 GCF_002878395.1 Capsicum annuum
ACCATCCAGGGAAAGCAAATGTGGTAGCTGATGCGTTAAGTTGTAAGACTATGATGGCACCTATAGAAAGGCAAGGGATGGTTAAAGATCTTCACCAGTTAGCTAGTTTGGGAGTTCGCCTTCTTGAAACTCCGAATAAAGAGCTTATCGTACATAATGCTGCGGAATCTTCATTAGTAGCTGAAGTGAAAGAGAAGCAATATGCAGATCCTATTTTATTACAGCTTAAGAAGAATGTTCAGAGTGGTGCGACAAAGACATTTGAGCTTATGCAAGAAGGAGTACTTCAGTGCCAAAACCGATTGTGTGTGCCGAATGTAGACGGGCTAAGAAAGAAGATTATGATAGAGGCACATTTTTCAAGGTATTCCATTCATCCAGGATCAACCAAAATGTATCAAGATTTGAAGGATGTATATTGGTGGAATGACATAAAAAGGAACATCGCAGAATTTGTAGCTGAATGTCCAAATTGCCAACGAGTTAAAGTGGAACATCAAAAGCCCGGAGGCTATATGCAATGCATAGATCTTCCAATTTGGAAGTAGGACATGATCAACATGGATTTTGTTACAGTTTTGCCTCGTACAACTCGGAAATTTGATTCTATATGGGAGATTGTGGATAGGCTTACTAAATCCGCACATTTCTTACCCGTTAAGACCACTTACACAGTTGAAGAATATTCGAAGCTGTATGTTA
>NW_025876529.1:802-2109 GCF_002878395.1 Capsicum annuum
GGACAAGCAGAGCGCACCATTCAAACACTTGAAGATATGCTACGAGCATGTGTTATAGATTTTAAAGGCAACTGGGATGATCATTTACCTCTTATTGAGTTTGCCTACAATAATAGCTATCATTCAAGTATCAAAATGGCACCATATGAAGCTTTATATGGGAGAAAGTGTAGATCACCAATAGGATGGTTCGAAGCAGGTGAAACTCTTATGTTCGGACCGGATCTTATGTATCAAGCCATAGAAAAAGTCAAGGTGATTCAGCAACGGTTGAAAACAGCCCAAAGTCGACACAAGTCATATGCGGATAGTAGAAGAAGAGGGCTAAAGTTTTCGTTAGGCGATTGGGTATTTTTGAAGGTATCGACAATGAAAGGGGTGATGAGATTTGGCAAGAAAGGAAAGTTGAGTCCATGATATATAGGCCCGTATAATATTATTCGAAGATGTGGGCAAGTTTCTTATGAATTAGAGCAACCCCAGGAACTCTCATCAGTGCATCCAGTATTTCATGTATCGATGCTTCGGAAGTGCATCCGTCCCTTATTACTTCTACTGAAGATGTGCAAGTAACAGAAGATCTTACCTATGAGGAGATGCCTATTGCTATATTAGATCATCAAGTTAAGAAGATGAGAAATAAAGAAGTAGCATCGGTGAAAGTGCTTTGGAGAAATCAACAAAGGGAAGAGATTACATGGGAAGCGGAGGAAGCAATGAAATCGAAATACCCTTATTTGTTCAAAGGTAAAAAAGAAGTGCAAGGAGTGAAACTAGGACACTAACAAGTAAATTTTTACATATGCATAATATCTATATGATGACATGAATATCAATTATGAATTTGAACTTGTTTCGGCTAAATAACTACATTTACATTCGGGGACGAATGTCCTTAAGGGGGAAGGATGTAACACCCCGTACTTAATTACGTGCATTAGCCATGGTTATATGTGTTGGAGTATATGTATTGATCATAAGTTAGGTATATATGAGTTTAAGTATGCGTATTGATTATTTTGAGATGATTTCAAGTGTATAGTTTGATTATATGTGTATAGGAATCGAGTTTATTTATACCGGAATTTGCTCGTCGAAGTTCCTATGCAAAGTTTATCGAGTTATCTTTCCAACGATATAAAGATTTCTGAAAACAGATGAGTATCGGATATAAGCGAGCATGTTCGAAACTTGAAAACGGTGGACGCAATGAACAGTAAATGTGTAGAAATTTTCTGCACACAAAAGTACTGCAGCCAAACAGATTTTTGGGTCGACTTTAAACGATCATAACTCCTTGTAAAAAA
>NW_025876530.1:0-1208 GCF_002878395.1 Capsicum annuum
GTTATCAAAAAGAAAAAAAAATAAGGTAGTTCTTCAATTTTATAAACTCTATCTCTCAGCTGAAACTAGGCAAACAAATTGAATCGGAGGGAGTAATAATTAGGCAAAAAGGGTATATAAAGATACTGAATTAGAGGTTAAAAGTGATGAAATTGCATCTTAACAATGACTGTGTATAAATGTGTAATAAGACTAACAAAGAAAGGAGGCGTACGGAAACATTGATCCAAATAAGACTCGTCAGAAAATGATGCAAGGCAAATCAGGCACGGGTTCGGGTCGGACGCCGGTTGCTCCGCTGCGTTTCCTCCGTCTTCAGCCATGGATACAACTGAAAAAATCAGAGACGTTGTGAGACAACCACCAATTTAGAAAATATTTTCGCTTCTTTTTTCGTTTCTCTCAATACATGCACTAAATTTTAAAAGATACTTCCTCCATCCCATTTTACCCGTTCCAAATTAGCATAGCATAATTATTAAGAAAATAATAATTGATAATGTAATTTTATCATTTTGCCCATCTTAATTGTGTCTTGTTGTTAGTTCCAATATTGATGAACGGCCACCATTTATATTCTTAATGATGTACTTTTAATGGTACTCCTCTTTGCAATATTTTTCAAGAATATTAATAATAAGGAGTAATCAATTGCATTAACGATATAATGGAAAAAAAAATTGTCTTGTCTTGATAAGTAAAAAAAAGACAAGTAAAATGAGATAACAAATTAAGAAATTTGGGATGAATAAAATAGGACGGAGGGAGTATTTATCATCTGTAACAATAAAACAAAACTTTTCAAATATAACAATTATATTACATTTATATTGCGTGAATAATCTTTTTTTTAATTGACCGTGCTTATTCTTTACGTAACAAACATAATATAATTCAAAATGTTTGTGATACATCTTATATTACATACATAATTTATTTTGATATAATACATAAATAGGTCCTTTAACTTGATACCAAATCACAGCTATAATCTCCAATATTGAGTGTACATAAGTAGACACTTAAACTTGTATAAAATTGAACAAGTTAACATATCTATTTATGTATTGTGTCATTTATTTTCAATACATACTATAGATGATATTGATGGTAATAAATAAAAAGTTAGTTTTAAAAGTAGTAATTATATATCAAAAGGTTATATGAAGATGCATTTCATTTTTTGTGAAGGCAAAATTTAAGTATGA
>NW_025876531.1:0-3934 GCF_002878395.1 Capsicum annuum
TTGCAAGCTAAATATGAAGATCTCGTCACTTGCTTCATCTTCAATAAAATTAATGGCCCAAAACAAAAGTATACGGAATTCATCATTGAAGAGAGCTTCCAGCGGCGCCATTTAAGGATTATGTTAGGGAAATTACAATTAAAAAACTGCGCATTTTTATAGTTGGGCAAGATCCATCGGTGGATCGGGTCTGGACTCTTCAGATATCTTTTTATTTTCAGTTTTTGGGCTCACTTGAGTAATTTCGTACAAACATTACTTCTTTTATTTAATAAAATGGGTCAGGCCCAAAGTTAATTTAAAAAGAAAACTATTTATCTCAAAAATTCTTCTTGTTATCTTTGCTTCTGATGACGTTCAAACCCTCTCCTAAAAAATAAGAAAGTATACACAGTCGTCATAATATAATTGTCACACCCCTTTTTTTCAACTCCCAAAAATAATTAGATTTTAAAGTTTCGAAAGGATTTTTATTATTAGGTGACAAAAGATGAACATTTGTTTCGAAAAAGGATTATTTACATTTCTGTTCAGAGTCATCACTTGACATAATCCGGTGTGCCAAGTCACCTTTGAAAAATCCTTTTCAAAACAATTTGACTCTTTAAACTAGTTTGCGAATAGAGATTTCGGCTAAGAAATTCTGTTGACCGAGGGGAAGGTGTTAGGCACCCCTCGATCCCGTGGTTCAATCACGGTCAGTTAGGGGAGCATATCGGCTAATTTGATACTACAAAATGTATAAACCACACAAAACACACGAAACAAGCAAATAAACAAATCAAACAAAATTCAAAACCAAAATAATGTCCAGTCCGAATTATATAGTCCCAAGGATAGGAAAATACAAAATATAAATCCTATTCTAGACTAATCCTAAAATATGCTCCAATGCTTATCCAATGTCTCGGGCCTTCATCACGAACGTCTTCCACCAATATAATACATCAGGGCATTCCCCTGTGAATAAATACAATGTGTCTTGGGGCATTCCTTGACTCCAAATGCGAGAAAGACAAACCATTTCACAAACATTCCAAAAACTCATTTAAACATTCAATGCATTCAATCAACACACCACTCCTAAATTTTACCTACCCGAACCTAAACATTTTACCTATCCAATGCAACCTATCATGATACTATAGAATTCACAAACTTGATTCCGAATTAAGAAAAACAACAACAAACCAACATTAAACCAAATTTACCCTTTTTATCAATCTCGCTATTCCACCCCAAATTCTCTTCTCAACACTAAATTTCCACAATTCATGATTTCTATTTCAACAATCCACAATCACTTTTCAACGAAAATTAAGCAACAAGTCAATATCAAAGTAGCAATTCATCACCAATCAAGATCAAACAACATACGAGATTCCTTCCAATGCACCGTATTCCATCAATAATGAAACAAAAAGAGAAAAGGAGTAGAAATGTACCTCAATGATGATTTTATTTCAAATATCAGTCAATCGAAAAGACGACTCCGCGTGACGAAGAACCCCGAATCAGCCTTGAAGAATACCACAACTCTAACACGAACCAACTCCAAGACAGACTACGACGAACCCACCGAGATAAGCAAAACCCAAATCCAAATATAGCAACAGTGTTAAATTGTTTAGAATAGATTTTTAAAAAAATGTTGATGGTGCTACTACTGTTCACTTATTTCCGACGGTATCGCCTGAAAATCAGAAAGAAACAATGTGGTATGTTGGGTTTTCAGCACGGGACGAGTTAACTCGAACGGCTAACGCTAATTCCAACGAGAATCTCACTGGGAATACTTTAGAATCCCTTTCTCTCTAGTTTTCTCACTCTCTGACCAATTCTCTTTCTCACTCTCCTCGTTTTCTCAATTTCTCTCTCAATCGATCTTTCCTACTCCTATCTTTAGTCTCTTCGGTCACCTCACTCCTCAATTTCCCTATATCAGTGTATGTGTCCCCAGATATCGTGAGGTTGGTGAGTGTATCCGTGAGCTAAAAGAAATGAAAGATTATGAGTGGAATAATGGAGTGTCTTGCTGTGATGGTATAAGGTGGAGAAGATGATGTTGATGGTGTCCCCCCTTCGTATTATTACCATGAGAGTATATATTTATTGGGGAATTCCCTGTGGGGCCCCTTGAAAAAATAGAATTCTGTTTTTTTGTCCCCCTTTCTTTTCATCTCTATCCATATATGGATATGTATATATATATTAAGGGGTTAGGGGTGGTGAGGTGAGGGTAGAGGTAGTGGGTTAGGGGGTGAGGTTGGTGGTTAGGATAAGGTAGAGAGTGTTGATATTTAATTAGTTGAGTGGTTAGTTTGTTATTTTTTGTATTTTTGTGGGATATAATCACATAGGTGAGGGCATGCAGTAAGACGAGGGTAAAATGGTAAAAAGTATTTTTGGGGAGGGAAAAAATTACGTGTCTACAATACCTTATCAAATTATGAGTCAGTTTGAATTCAATAGGAAAGAATTTTGGAACATAGTAATTTAATTTAAACTCGTAATGATCTAATGTAGAGCTAAACCACCACTAATTATTGTGAATCAATTGTTCTTATCCTCGAATAATAGTTCTTTATTAGTTTATCTCGAACACTAACAAGACCACTAGAAAGAGAAAAAACACTTTATTACTTACTAACTGTCTATTATGATTTTTGTTCTCCTCATTTTTCTATCTAGGAATAGGGTCATGTTTTCGATGAACTATGACTGTGTTATATTATGTCTATTCACTTCTCCGTAATTCTTCCTTAGTTGATCTTAGAGGCGGAGCAAGCCTATTAATAAGGGGTTCATCCAAAGCTTCTTCGATGAAAAATTTTATTATTAATATATGATTAAAATGATTTTTATATTTATATTGTAGATGTTGAACCCCCTAAACAGAAATTCTCGCTCCGCCTCTGATTGATCTTTACATCTCCTCGGACCTATCACTATCAATCTCTCGCACTTCCTCACAAGGTCTTGTATGCTCTTCCTCTTCGCATACTCGAACCATCTCAACGTCATTCTCGCATCTTGTCCTTCACGAAAACAATTTTCACATTGTCCCATATATCTTTATTATTAATCTTATCTCTTCTGGTATATCAACCTATTCCTCTTAGCATTTTTATTTCTACTATCTTCATCTTTTGAGTCTGAGAATTCCTTGTTGATCATCATTCCACATCATGTAATATAGTTGGTCTAACTATCACTTTATTAAAATCTTTAAATCACAATGACACATTCTCAAGTCATCAAAGTAAGATAATAAATTGACTAGAAATCTTCGAATGACTGAATAAGAGTTTTCAAAAGACAAAAATGTCACAAATGTGACTAGAGATGACAAGTGTTATAACATCATCTTGAATTAGTTAATTTCAAATTAGTTGTCATATTCCGCTTCTAAATAAATTAAGTAATATTTTAAAATATATATTTCTTCATGTTAATATGATGAAAAATTATAAAATATATTTTTCCATTGCATTAAATAAGAATATATGAATTGAAAAAAAAAATCCATCTAAGTGATTATTTGACAAACCTTTCAAAACTTGTTTATAGTGAGAAGTATATTTTGAAAAATAATATATATCTTTTAAAATTGTAGTAGTATTTGACTCATTATTTTTACAAGAATTTTATCAGATAAAGAATATTACACGTTTTATCAGAAAATTACAATTTTTTAAATTTAAACTGTAGTTCAAACGCAATTATTACTGACAATAATAGTTCACACAAAATCAAACAAACTTTTAACCTTTTATCAACTCAAATTAAATTTAGTATAATGTGAGAGTAAATATAATTCAAAATAAATTATAAAGATTCAAAAGCATATTTTATTCAATATATTCAACTCTTTTCTCCTTCAAGGCATTACGTTTCTTGTATATCATTTTTAGGTTATATTTTATAATGATTT
>NW_025876532.1:0-4387 GCF_002878395.1 Capsicum annuum
GCGCACAACAAGGTCAGAAATGCAGGCGCCACAATGGATTCTACAACAACTTTATTCGACAACGCCTACTACAAGCTGCTAATGAATGGCAAGGGCCTTTTCTCTTCAGACGAAGCTCTTCTCACAAATGCAAGGACCAAAAGACTAGTTTCAAAGTATGCTAGCTCTCAGGATGCATTCTTTAAAGCATTCGCCAATTCTATGATCAAGATGAGTAGTATCAGTGGCAACGGACAAGAAGTTAGGTTGGAACTGCAGATATGTTAGGTGATGAGCGATGACCTTGTTAAAACATTTATTTCACAGTCTCAGGCCTTTTGATTTATTTCATTTTCTCGATTGGTAAAGTGTGTTATTCTAAGCAAAGACGTGTTTGTCTTGCTTCCCTTTCTTGATTTAATTGGAATTTAGAGTGAGTGAAATGGGGCTTAAATGAAGAAGAATTCTGTGGTATACTCCTACAAATTGTAGTTTTTTTTTGTAGTTTTTAGAACTCATGCTATACTGCACTAACTATATGATTTTTTTAATGATTATTCTCATCCGCCCGCGGTAATACTACTAATACAATATGTTTATTACAGCTCAGAAATGTGTGACATGATTAAGGAGCAAATCTGTGGAACATTCTGCTGAGATTTTAATATAACATGTGTTTCAACAGCATGATAAGACTAAACAACAAGCCAACAGTTCATTTCAAGCTCCTATTGAAGCTGCAAATACAAAAATATTAAGTTCCCTTTAGCTACTGATGCTATATTTGAGAAAGTTGCACAAGGACAAAAAAGAGTCGTTGCACCAGCAAAACAAATTTGGGATACTCTTGTAGATAGATATGAGAAGAATATGAAGAACTTCAAAAAGAACGAGGGAACCAAGGATAAGTCACCTGCATTAAAGGCGTCTGACAAAGAAGAATCAGATATGGATGATAAAAAGCTTGTCAAGAACTTTAAAAAACAATTTAAGAAAGACATGCGTCAGAACAAGAAAGGAACAAGTAGAAGGTGTTGTTCCAATGATAAGTCTCAAGGTGGTTGCTTCAAGTGTGAGAAGATAGATTACATGATCAAAGATTATCCAGTCTGGGAAATAGGGTGGAGAAAGGAAATGTCTGAAAAGGAATTGAAAGAAAAAATCAAAAAGAGGGAAGAATATGCAATAGTAGCAGCTTGGGGATTTGACTCAGATGATGATGAAGTTGATGAAGCAGCACTCATGGCTCTTGGAGATTCAGACTTGGAGGAAGAAGATGATGCTTCTGAGGTAAGTATACTTGAACTTAAAGAAAAGTTGCATTTATTTTCTAAAACAAAACTTATTTCATTAATGAGTGTACTAATTGATGACTTCCAAGAATCAACTTCTGATAGGGATGAGCTGTTCAACAGTCTTGCAAGCATCAAATATGATTTTATTGATTTAGAAGCTTGCAAGAACATTGTCGAACAAGAAAACTGCACTCTCAAGAAATAGGTTGAGCAACTTGATTCTTCAAACAATGATCTTAAGTCTGAAGTTCTAAAATTGACATTCTCTGAAAAGGAAAAAAAGGCCATGAGTAAAGATCAAGAAAATACTGAACTTGAGCTAGTTAGATACAAACAAGAATGTCATGATCTAACTAAAAAAATGAATAAGTTGAGTCAAGAAGTTTCTAAACTAAAACTTGATCTTGAAAGGGCAAATAGGTGGACAAACTCATCAAGAATTGTTCACAAATTGGGGGAAAGAAATTACAGTGAAAAGGCAGGATTAGGATTCCACAAAAATTTTGATGTTCCTAAAAATTTATGTTATATTTGTGGTAACCTTGGACATCCAACCACTGAATGTTCAGTTGCTGCCAAAAGCAGATCTAGCAGTCTAAATCTGGTAAATAAACTATCTCAGACCAGTAAACCTGGTCAGAGAAACAGGTCACGTAACCTGTTGCCTGCATGGGCTAAAAGAAATCTGATTCATCCATTTACTCATAAGAAAGGACCTAAACTTGTCTGGGTGCCTAAATTTAACCCTTAATTTGTTTTACAAGTGAGAGTGAAAGGAAACAAGCAAAATTTATACATGGATAAGGCTTGCTCAAGGCATAAGACTAGAAGAAAATAAAGGTTCTTTCACTCACCACATTTAAAGGGGGAATGGATTATTTGAAAGATGGCCAGATTTGTAGTGCTCGTGTAAGGGGGGAGCAAAGGAGGTTTAAAAAAATAATTAAAAAAAAAAGAATGACTGTGAAACTGATGTGCATGCACAAGAACATGTTGTACCACCTGGTTCAACTGTTGTACAGACTGAGGAAATATTGACAGGGGGAATATGTTGTACCACTTGGTTCAACTGTTGTACAGACTGAGGGCATATTGATAGGGGGAACAATAAATAAAGAAATGGATGCATCAATAAAACCAACACAAGTTGCTAGTAATTTTGTTAGTGGTTCATAAAAACTGGTGTTGTCAAAAGAATCTTGAGATATCTCATGGGAATCAATGGCTTGAGACTATGATATCCAAAGGAAAACAATTTCACTCTTGGGGGCTATAAAAATGTTGACTATATGGGTTACTTAATTGACTGGAGAAGCACCAAAGGCACTAACTAGAGAGCATTTTGAAAGGAATAGGTTAGACTTGGGGATGATTAAAATTGCATGAACTCCCCTCAATGATTGAGTAGAATAATCATTTTTCTTTTTAATCTTATTAGCTAAAAAGTTATTCTATTCAGTCTTGCACATTTAGTTGTGTGTCCCAATTCCAGATTTTTGACTTTTTTAACCTAATTTTGTATTAGATTGTACAGAAAAATAGGTACAAGCAAGCAATTGTGACCACAAAGTTCTTCTTATCAGGTATATTCTATACTGACATAAGCATGGGCTGTCTAAGTTGAAACAGTTGAGCACACCTGTTCAATTCCACACACTTCATTCTCTCATTGTCTAATAAAGCTAATGAATTGTTGACCAAACTTTCTTTGATTCTCTCCAAATGGGTGTGCACAAGTGTGTTAATCCTATACCAGAAATTCCTTCTTCTTTCTCAACCAAAATATCAATTGTGTACCATGGATTTGTCAAGCTTGATCATCAATCACATGCAGCATATGTTTCTGAAGAATGAAAAGGGCCATGCTTTCCCTTTTAGTTCCTAATTGGTAATTTTTTTTGGGCTTCTCAGTCCTAAATCAGGTTTGACTTATAAAAAAAATGTTCTTGAACAGATAAATCATGTTGCTATACCCGTTTCAATAAGGAGGGCTAAGACTCATTTGAGAAAAAAAACAATCTGAACTAGAAGCTGAATAAGACAGTCATGAAGTTGAATAAAAGGTCTTTAAGGCTAGGATCATGACTTTAAAGCTTGACCTTGATTGATAGAGGGATGAAAATGTTGAAGTTATTCATCAATTGACACGGTTGATATCACCTGTTCCACCATCCTCATCAGCTCATCACTATTTGTATCCTTAGCCATGTCCCACTTTTATATCGGATTTTTTTAATGCTCAATTGTTTTGCTCTGTTTAGTACTAGCTTAGGTTTAATGTGGAATATGTTCTGTCAGTTAAATGGAATGGTTATCTTTGCTAAATTGACTCATATTTTTGCTCTCTTTAATACATTACTAGGTTGGCTAAAGTCTTTGTCTGATTGTTTTGGTGATAGCCCCAGTGGCTATGAATAGCATAACAAATCACTTTGGCTAGTACATTATTGCATTGAAATGGTTTTTCGATGATGCCAAAAGGGGGAAGATAAGAAGGTTGTGTAATGTTTATAACCCATTGACTAACTTGTTTCATTCTAGTGTTTTATACTTTAGTGCCTACAGGTGAAGATATTTGAATGCACAAAGATAAGAGGTTTGTCATCATCAAAAAGGGGGAATTTGTTGGAACCTTGAAGTTTTAATGAATGACAATATGAATGAAACAAGTTGATATGAGTTAATTCAATGCAACTGAAAACTTCAACTTACTGATCACATGGGGAATAAAACAAGTTGAATTTGATTCAAACACTTGATGATAAGGGAAAACAAGTTGAGTTGAAAAGGGAGTCCTATGTGTGAGGAGAAAGATTCTAATAAATTAATATGTGCTGATTTAAAGAATTGGAATTTGACTACAACACCAAGGAGACAAGAGTTGGAATTGAAAAAGGAGTCTCACTTGAAGTAAAATTCTATGCAATGAGAGTTTTGATTAGAGGAAGAGTTTGAAATAAAGAATGACTCTTTGGAGAGCTGTGCTTAAATAGAAGATGCAGCAGTCAGAATAATTCACGCACTTAAAAAAGCAGAAAATCTCAATCGACAGATTGACTTCACGAAGTGCTACTCAAGCACTGAAGAAACACATTGAAGAACCTGGTCCTCAG
>NW_025876533.1:0-1134 GCF_002878395.1 Capsicum annuum
ATTGAGAGCACTTGCATACATTCAAAATCGTTACATTTTTCACTGAAAAAAAAAAACTTATCAAATTCTTATACACGTATGTATTCGTGAACTAATTACTTTCATCATCTTTTATTTATGTTGGATAAAGTAGGAGTTACAAATAATAAAGTTAGGGCAATATCATGATCGATTGTTAATTATTAAGGAAATTTTGTAATACTTATTTTTATATTACATGATTTTTCCAACGTTTTCTCCCTTCGAGCAACACCTTTTAGCTAAGGATATGTTGGGTACATTTGGATCTTCTAAAACCTCATTTATCTTTTTTCAATTTTAGCTTTTTATGTGTTTAGTAAACCGACTGATCACTCCTCTAGTTGAAGTAACGGATCCTTTTTTCATTGCCTAGGTTCCTACAACCGATCTGTCACCCAACCTACTTAGCTTGAACAACCTAATTATAGGATTGGCCCCGTTCCATTTGGAGAATCACCCCTTATAGCACGACTTAGTAAATTATTCTCGCAGTTCAGATAAGATTCGAATCGGAATGAATTAGATCTCTAAAAACATGATTTTTGCCTCCCTTCCTCCTTTTAACTCGTCCATGGGTGATCCCTTGCTCTCATGTTCGAATGTTTGCTCGTTGTTTAGGCTGTGAGTGAGATTTCTACTCATTACGGATTTAGTACATATAAATGAGGATAATTTGATATCCTTGATCTTATTCTTCTCGGTTTAGTCTGCTAGCAGACAATCTCTTTTGTGGTGTTAACACAATTTTCTTGTATTTAACTTGTTTGTGGAATATGTATTAGATTGATCATTTCATATTTAGCCTTAGCTTGGCATTATAATCTTTCTAATAAAATTTGGATATGCCAAAGTAATCAAAATATAAAATATAGAACACACACCAAGAATATTGTCTACCGGAAAATATTAAGATACGATCATGCTCACATGTTTGAATTGAGCACTGTCCAATCATTAAAATATTCTCTTTCATTAATAATTTTCAACAAAAAAATTGTCTCCAAAATAAAAACGCAATCAGTTGAAATTACTTGTCCAAACCTTACGATAACTAATTTAGCTTAAAAAAAAAAAGTCGTTCAACTTTTAATAGATATCTTAATTATTTAACTT
>NW_025876534.1:0-1359 GCF_002878395.1 Capsicum annuum
AGGATAGTTATTTAAATAATAAAAATATAGAAATAATTAAATTTAATTTTTTTTAGTATGAAAAGATGAAAAATTTATTTATTAAATTTAATGTTTATCAAAAATATTTTTAAAAATCAATCGACATTCATCTATCATCTGAAAATTGCAACAAAATAATCAAAATAATACAATTAAATCTAATCTTTACATACAGATATTTTCTCAAAGTTGTCCGACACTCATCTACCACCTATAAATAATAACAAAATAATATGATAATAGGGATATCAAAATAATACAACTAAACCTAACCTTTACATAAAAAAAAATTTCAAAGCCGACCAACATTTATTTATCACCTGTAAACTGAAACGAAATAATACGATAAAAGTGATATAAAAACATTACAATTAAACTTAAATTTTACGCACAAAAATCTCTCAAACCCGATCGATATTATCTATGAACTGTAAACTACCACAAAATAACAAATTAATAGAGGTATTATGATAATACAAATAACGGAAAAGGCTCAAAAATACCCTTGAACTATCCGAAATAGCTCAAAAATGCCCTTCGTTAGATTTTTTGCTCAAAAATACTCCTCCATTAAATATTTGGCTCAAAAATACCGCTCCCTCTAACGAAATTTGGAAAAGGATCAAAAATACCCTGAACTATCTGAAATGGGTCAAAAATACCCCCTTGATAAATATTTGGCTCAAAAATACCCCTCCCTTAACGAAATTAAATTATTTTGATTATTTCGTTAATTTATATAAAGTTCATCATTTAATTTATATTTTGTTAATTTCTTTAACTGAAAATTTATATTTCGTTAATTTCGTTAATTTCTTTAAAGATTAAAAAGATGTAAAGTGAAAATACCTTTTTAGACTAAATGTATGTTTATTTTTCAAATCAAATTCAACCAATTTATATTATAATTCAAATATTTTTTTTCATTATCTTATTTTTAAAATTTAAAAAATACTTTTATGTAAAAAAAATTAAAGTATTAGGGTTAAAAAGTTAAAGTTATGGTTTAATTCAATTGAAATTATTTAGTTTCGTTAAGGGAAGGGGTATTTTTGAGCCAAATATTTAACAGAGGGGTATTTAACGAAATTAAATTATTTCGATTGTTTTGTTAATTTATATAAAGTTCATCATTAAATTTATATTTCGGTAATTTCTTTAAGTGAAAATTTATATTTCGTTAATTTCCTTAAAGATTAAAAAGATGTAAAGTGAAAATACCTTTTTAGAATAAATGTATGTTTATTTTCCAAATCAAATTCAACCAATTTATATTATAATTCAAATACTTTTTTCAGTATCTTATTTTAAAATTTAAAAAATATTTTTATGTAAAAA
>NW_025876535.1:0-1013 GCF_002878395.1 Capsicum annuum
ATCCTATTCTAGTCATACTCAATAACCTCAGTACTATACCGTATATCACTATCCAATAAGTAAATAAAGAGCTAAAGAAGGATATATATATATATATATATAATAGTATACAATGCTATGGAATGGATATAAAACATAAACAATAAAGAAAAGGAGAGATATATGGTAATTACATAACTTCATATTAATAGATATATATACATATACATAAATAAGACCAATTCAGATGTACAACCTAAAGTAGTAATACTATCATCCTAAGCCCCTAATCATTATAGTAACTAATTCTAATATAAATAGGGTCTCCAATCCATACGTCTAAATATGAGATAATAATCCATAGTAAAATAGCTATAAAAAGATAGAAATCAGAATCATAACTACACTCTCAATACCAGTCAAATAATCAACCTATCATAGCCTAACGACAATAATAAATAATATAATAACTGGATAGCCCAACAAACAATACCTAAATTTGTCCCCATAATATTGAAGGTTCGATCAGCTCACACAACACACTATAATCAATACTTATCACCTATACCTATACTACCCTCTATAAGATTGATTGATATAGGTTCATACTGGTGATAAGCCATGTGAATGCATGTATGAGTGTAATGTATAATCCATAATACTATAATCGAACCAAGTATTATAATGCTCTATCTTGATGACTTGTAAAGGTAGGACCTATGTAGACTTCTTTTCTCTGGTAAGATGGCTTATAGATGAAGAGGGCCTTAGGGGGTTTGTGAGTACCCGTATACACCGACCTAGTTTCGATCCAAGATTTTCAATACTCATCATTATCATCAACCTACTCCATCTAGTACCAAATATATACATAATTATATACACATACATACATACATATATGTATGTATATATATGTATGTATGAATGTATATATATGTATGTATATATTTATACATACATATATATGCATAGATTAGAACCATGGCTCAAAGAGTGTGTAAATTTGTAAATTTGTTGCTCGAGAGAGGTTT
>NW_025876536.1:0-1862 GCF_002878395.1 Capsicum annuum
TGATGAAAACTTTCATGTTGGTGCTATTGTATCAAAACTTCCTCCATCTTGGAAAGAGTACCGAAGCAAAATCTTACACAAAAAGGAAGATTTGACTCTTGAACAATTGTTGCAACACTTGTAAATTGAACAAGAGACACGATGGCACTATAATAATAGTTTGAAGGAACCTGTCATGAAAGCTCATATGGTTGAAGAAAAATCAAACAAGAAGGAACCTGAAAACAAGAATTTTTCAAAGGCAAAGAAGACTACAAATTTCAAGTGTAGTGGTGCCAATTTTAAATCTGGTGAATGCTATCATTGTCACAAAGTTGGTCACTATGCGCGTGATTGTAGATTTCTCAAAGCCGAAAAGAAGAAAGAAAAAGCAAATAAAAATAAAAAAGATGATCTTGTGGCAATGGTCACAGAAGCATTTGTAGCGGAAGATCAAGTGGAATGGTGGATAGATACTGGCGCAACTCGTCACATATCAGGTAACCGAAATTCTTTCAAGACTTATGAATTAGTGAGGGGCGGTAAAATTGTATATATGGGAAACTCCTCCTCTACTAAAGTTGTGAGAAAAGGAACTGTTGAACTGAAGTTTACTTCCGGGAAGATAGTTACATTGATGGACGTATTGCATGTTCCTGATATTCGAAAGAACTTGGTGTCAGGTACGCTTCTTTCGAAGCATGGTTTTAAAATAATTTTTTAGGCAGATAAGTTTATTTTATCTAAAAATGACATGTTTGTTGGAAAAGGTTATGTTGCAAATGGAATGTTTAAACACAATATTGAAAATGAAAATATTTCTGCTTATCTTATGGAGTCTCTGGACTTATGGCATGAACGTCTGGGACATGTGAATTTTAGATCCATTCAACTTATGGTGAATAATGGATTAATCAAAGATTGTGGAAAGAATCATACTGCTAAGTGTTTTACTTGTAGTAAATGCAAGATTACTAAGAAGCCCTTTAAGACAGTTGAAAGGACTGCCACACTTTTGCAATTAATCCACACTGATATTTGTGAGATGGATTATTTGTCACGTCATGGAAAGAGGTATTTTATCACTTTTATTGATGACTACTCAAGATATACTTATATCTTTCCATTGAAAACAAAATATGAAACATTTGAGACTTTCAAAACATATAAAGCAGAAGTTGAAAATAAATTAAGTGTGAAAATTAAGTCAATTAGGTCTGATAGAGGTGGAGAGTACTTAAAGTCAGATTTTATTGATTTTTGTGAGAGAGAAGGCATTGAAAAACAATTGACCCTGTCCTATACACCACAACAAAATGGTGTAGTAGAAAGAAAAAATAGGACTTTCATAGAAATTGTTAATTCTATGCTTTATGGATCTGGTATATCTGAAAATTTATGGACTGAAGCTTTGCTTTCAGCATGTCATATTTTGAATAGAATTACTTCCAGGAATCATGATGCATCTCCATATGAACTTTGGAATAATCGAAAACCAAATATAAATTATTTTAAAGTATGGGGTTGCTTGGCTCATGTTCGATTACCAAATCAATATTTAACCAAGATTGGCTATAGAGGAGTAGATTGTGCGTTTATTGGTTATTCACAGACCAGTAAGGCTTATAGATTTTTAAATCTTGAGACCCCAAGTCCTTACACAATTATTGAATCTTTACATGCTAATTTTTTTGAGCATATATATCCTAAGAAAAAAGATTCTTTTGAACAAGATTCAAGTTCTTCTATTTCTCCTCTTAAAAAGAAAATAGTTGAGCCATTGGAAGAAAGTCAACCAAGACATAGTTCAAGATCAGCCAAATCAAAACACTTTGGACCTGATTTTCAAGCTTATTTGGTTGAAAAGGATCCTGAAAGTTATG
>NW_025876537.1:0-1752 GCF_002878395.1 Capsicum annuum
ATTTTATGGTTCAACATATTTTGCCTTCATAGCCTCAAATCACATATGGGTATGTGTTAGTGCGTGTGGGTGAGAGAAAAGTGGAGAAGAAAATCCTCCATGGCTGTGTGTATGCGATCTGTGGAAAAAAAATGATCAATAGGTTCCTTTTTTTTTTTTTTTTTTGCTTCCAGTGGGTTCTCAAATTGGAGAAGATGAGATGATGATGAAGGCTCTCCTATATGTTTCTCTGTCTCCTCCTTTTTATTTGTAGTTTTTTGGTCTCTTAATATTGTGCCTATATGATGGCAAGAAAAACGTGTAAACAAGCAAAATGACAAAAAAAAAAGTAGATAGGGGGAGGGGGTCACGTGATTGGGGGTGTGAGGTAGTGAGGTGTTACATTTTAATTGGAGAGGTAAGGGCATGGTGTCTATTTATGATTGGGTGGGTTGTTGAAAGTTTGTTAGGTTTGTTAAATGGGGTAAACACAGAACAAAAACCAATAAATGAATAATTAAATAAGTTAAAGAGGTGGTTATTTATTTGTTTTTCTTGTGGAAAATTATAAAAAATGAGGTTAAATTGTGTGATAAAGAAATAAGAAATATTTTTTGACGGAGCAAAATTATGTGTCTACAATGATAGAATTTGAAACTCGAACTGATCATAAAATTTAAATTTTGAACCTGATATATCTATGCAGAAGCTACGATAGAATTTGAAACTCGAACTGATCATAAAATTTAAATTCTGAATCCGTTTCCAGAATGACACGCCAATTCTCCATTGGCAAAGATAATATAATGTCATCCAAAATATATATGGTTTGGACATACATTCATTTGCCAAGGGAGAATTACACTGTTATTTCTCACTCCCCATTATATTTTCATGCTTATATTTTAAGCTTCTTCTTAAGAAAACTCTCATATTGCATGTTTGATTTTCCACATAAAATGAACATATACTATATATAGTGGAGTGGGTGAGGGATATTATTAGCATGTGCTTATTTATTGACCTTCTATAATTTTCTCTTTTTGTGATTTAGATACTTTTCATGATTTGAATAAATTCCTATTCATAAGTTTGTTTTTGTTTCAAATTATGTGTCTTACTTTTTGTTTTTCCGTCGGTTAGAGAAATTGCTGTTTTATATTTAGTATTCCACCTGTTTAAATTTATGAAATATAGTTTGATTAGGCGTAAAGGATATGTCTTGTTGATATTAGACAAATATTTGCAATCTTCAATAATAGTTCTAAGAGGATGATATCGTATATTCTCATATACTTAATCAGCTTTACAACAAGGAAACAATTGATTTCCACCTTTACTTCTTGGTATTCCAATAGTTTGTAACTATGGTTACCCTTTTTCTAGGATACATAATTCTACAATAAAGCTTGTCGTAGATTTTATCTTACCTAAATATCTCAATAATCATTTTTCATGATCATCTCTAAAGATTCCTCCAAAAGCGACATCTCAAGAGCGTGTTATATATATATATATATATATATAATCTCGAACCAATAAAATTTAAAGAGTAAAGCATTTAGTACCTTCCAAAACTATCGTAAAATTTGCTACGACACACTCCAACTTTACGGGATCCTATTACCCCTGAATTAAATTTTAGCATATTTTTGTCAACCTTTTTTGTTCACGTGGCACCTTTGACATGGGCTCCATTTTGTGTAATAAACGTGTCATGTCAGCATAAAAGGGTGATAAAATACGCTAAAATTGAGTTCAGGAGGTAATAGG
>NW_025876538.1:0-2237 GCF_002878395.1 Capsicum annuum
CGACTTTCGTTGATAATAAAAATTAAAGAAGCCCGACCTTGGAACCCAAATGGAAAACCTCGACTCCAAATTCACGAGTTGACTAACACCGGTTCAAAATATTGATAACCCCCAAATTCTGAGTTGAACAGAGGTCCGAAATACCCAAAGACAATCGAAACAAAGGTTGTGTCAAGATAACCGAAAGAAAAACCATATAATTCCGGAGTGACCTTGATGGAATCAAATTAAGAACGAATTGGATGACAAATTCGAACAGGGGCTGAGACGTCGGAGCTCCGATAAGCTCAAACCATGTCTAGAAAGCGAAGTACAGGTCGGATCTCGACGGCAGTAGTGTTTTCGGTGAGATTTTCATCAGATATTACTGTTCTTTCGTCCGATCTCCCTTAAAATCCATCCATTTTTCCTCACTGTATGTGTGTGTGTGCTGGTTACTGTGTGTGCGGGAATGATGGTGAAGAAAAAGAAGAAACTTAGATCCCCTTTTCTCTCAAATTCACATCTCTGTGTGTAGGTGAATCTAAGAGCTCGAAACCAGTACGAATCTAAACTCCGGTGAGCTGTGAAAGAAAAAAAAACTAACAAAAAGGCCAAAATCCGGTGACTGTGCCGCCGGAATAGTAGCCAAAAACCAAAAATAACTATTCGTCACCCTCTCTCTCAATCGGCTCCATTTTTGTGAGGATATCTGGATTAGTATGCGATTTTCGTGTGGTATGTGAGAAAAAAATAGAGAAGGACCCCTGTATGTGTGTTCAGTGGAGAGTGTGTGAAGAGAGATTGTGTGGGTATATTTGTGAATTTCTTGGTGAAGAAGATGATCCCCTCTATGCCTGCAATGTGTGTATATATAATGGAAAAAGAATGAGTACTCACTTCCTGGAAGGTTCCTCTTATTTTTGTTTTTAGTCCATGTTTCTTTCTTTGTGGACAAGAAAAAGAGAGGGTGAGGTGTTGTTTTTTAATTGGAGGGGTAAGGGTTAGGTGTCTTATTTTAATTGAAAGGGTTGTTAGGATATTTAAAAGAAATAAAGTTTGTTAGGAATTTTGGTGAGAGGTTTTTTTTTATTATTATTTTTTTTATTTTTGTGGAATGTAATTACATGGGTAGGGTAAGGTAAAAATGGGTAAAATGATATCGGGGAGGGACGAAATTACGTGTCTACATCATGCCCCCTTTGAATGTAAACACGCAGTGTTTTCAGACAAAGAAGTAAACAACAAGACCGAATTTTGTCCCAATCTTTATTCAAAGAGAGGAGCAAAAGAAAGAAGGACAATCGAATCCTGTTGGACACCCTATCTACCTAAGTCATGAGGAAGTCACAAGTATCTAAAGGGTTGGAAGAAAAGTGGACTATACCGAGTTGGAGAGTCGAGTGAGGTTCCATCGAGGTTCCAGTTCGCGACTCTGTCATTACATCAAAAATGAAAATTACAAGTTAAAAAAAATAAATGAAATTACAAAATCCTATCTATACAGCTTCTGTTGGCTCTTGACTCGGCTTTTATCACCCTATTCTTCAGGCCGGCTCCTGACTTGCAATTTCTTTAACTTGTTGCTTGCCTTTCAATTTTTCCCCCCTGTTCTCCAGGTGGGCTCCGGAATAGTTATTTCATCACCCTATTCTTCAGGCGGATCTCTGAAATCCAAAATTAAAACTAGAACGAAAATTATTCCAAACAAAAATTATAGTAAAGTAGTATTTCATTTTTGAAAGCGTTGTCCCATTTTTCAGGAGGGTTCTAAACAGAAAGTAAAGTCCCATTTTTCAGAAGAGTCCTAAACATAATGTAAAATCCCATTTTTCAGGAGAGTCCTGAGTAGAAGGCAAAGTCCATTTTCAGGAGGGTCCTGAGCATAAAGTAGAACCCCATTTTTCAGGAGGGTCCTGAACAGAAAGTAAAATCTTATTTTTCAGGAGGATCCTGAGCAGAAGGCAAAATATCATTTTTTAGGAGGGTCCTGAGCATAAGTAGAACCCCATTTTTCAGGAGAGTCCTGAACAGAAAGTAAATTCCCATTTTTCAGGAGGGTCCTGAATAGAAAGTAAAGTTCCATATTTCAGGAGGGTCCTGAACAGAAAGTAAAGTCTCATTTTTCAGGAAGGTCCTGAACCAAAAGTAAAGTCCCATTTTTCAGGATGGTCCTGAGCAGAAAGTAAAATCCCATTTTTCAGGAGGGTTCTGAGCAGAAAGTAAAATCCTATTTTTCAGGAGGGTCCTGAACAGAA
>NW_025876539.1:0-1846 GCF_002878395.1 Capsicum annuum
ACTTTCATGTGAGAACAGTAGGCTAAGTGCACGGATTTGATGTTACCTAGTTTTAACACAGGAAAACAGAAAATAACTGAAGAAATAGGAAGACACTTGTGAAAGGTGAAATTTGGCGACCTGAATGCTCATTATTTGAGACCTATTATAATACCTTGGTTTTTTCTGAGCGGTGGTCAGGTTCACGGTAGAAGGCAGGCATGGGAGTTTCTTTGAAATTGAGATTTCTCCATAGCTGTTTGATCTTTGCTTCTTTCTTTTCCTGCACATAACACAACGTAAATCAATTGAACAGTCAGCATTTCTTTTCCTGCACATAGCACAAAGTAAATCAAACGAACAACTAGCATGAAGTAAATCAAACAAACATTTAGTCAGTATTTCTAGCTTCTGATAAAATAATTGTCATCTAACTCTTGCCAATGATATTTTACACACTCTCGGTTTCAATTTGTTTGTCATACTTTCCTTGTTAGTCTGTTTCAAAAAGATTGCATCTTCCCTTTTTCGGCAACTCTTTAATTCCAAATTTCCACAAGACACAATTAAGACCACATGATATATCACATGAATTTAAAGAGCTAATACTCAACAATTAGCAGCCTATGATTCTCCATATTAATTTGGACCTGTTTTCATTAGTCACAACAATCAGACCCCGGGTTTATTACTTGGGTTCTTGCTTGGAGCTAACGTGTTTCTTCCTCTTTGGCATGCACTTTCTCCTCAATCTTCATAAAGAACTGAAATCAATATCAAAAACTTCTTTTAGGTTTTATACGACGTTTTATAAGACACAAGAAATTGGTCCTTGCCTCTTTCCTTTTCCTGGCACGCTCTTCAGTTTTGAAACAGAAACTAGATCCATTCTATTTCACGCCTGGTTGACATGAATTTACATTCTCCTTATCCCTGTACAACAATAATATGTCTAAGATATATGTTTATGAACTCAATATGGAGTTAAAGCTCAAAATTTCTCCACGATATATACCTGTTTACACTTTGATATAATCTATGGCTAACTTTCTCTGTACAGGAAGCACGAGAAGTGACAACCTTTCTTGTTATTGGCTATTCTTCAGTACTACATCATTTAATAATAAATGAGGTTGAGAAAAATAGTATGAATCAGTGCAACCAAAATATCCCACATTTTCAACATGGTAAAGCAGCATAACTTTTATGTTGATTAAGTACATTAGCTTTTGAACCCAAAGAAACCTATATAAAGCAAGTTATCTGTTACCGTAAAATTTGATGATCAATTTAAGAATAACTGAAGAACAATCTAACTAAAAAGAAAGTTAAGTAATAGTTCAATAGAATTGAAATAGCAAGTTTACTCATCTGCATTAAAATTTGAAGATAACACTAGGCCTAAACCTGATACAAACCTCTGGATCATTAAAAGCTGAATTTCAAGCACTGAGATTAAATTTTGCTTCAGCTTCCAGAAGTTCAAGAACACTCTGAAGAACATCGGAACTATTGGTGTCTTGTTTGGGGTCCAGAATGGCAACTTATACTATCTTCTCCGCCACATTCTGTGACTTCAATGTCTCCGTTGATTGATCCTTCTCCCCCATATTCTGTGACTTCGATGTCTCTGTTGTTTGATCCATCAAAACTCTCCTCAAAGCATGCAGAATCACCAACCTCATTCACTCGCGCAGAATCTCCATCATAGCCTGTATTCTCGGCTTGATACTTTCTATTCTTCGATAAATGGGTTGAGCTATCATAATTTTCATCAAAGCGTGCAGAATGGACAACTTCATTAACATGCTCAAAGCGCCCCGCATAACCTTCATTTTCACTAGCCTGATACTTTCCATTCTCCAGT